>NW_021604935.1:359041-388559 GCF_004785775.1 Grammomys surdaster | reverse complement strand
AGCTGCTGGGGGTGACAGTGTGAAGCTGCTGGGGGTGACAGTGTGAAACTGCTGAAGGTGACAGTGTGAAGCAGCTGCTGAGGGTGGCAGTGTGAAGCTGTTGAGGGTGACAGTGTGAAACTGCTGAAGGTGACACCGTGAAGTTGTATTTTTGAATCCTCACTGATGGCACTGCCAGCGTAGTCTTCCCAAATCACCAGTATCTGAGGCCATTGACACTTTCTTAAACCCATTAGCTCTACATGACATTGCCAAAGTCTAGCCAGGCTCACCAGGCCACTGTCCCCTCCCCCCAGTCATCTTTCCCTCCACCAGTTTCATCTCTCACTTTCTACTCATGCCCAAGAGAGCGTAGCTAAATATGTTAGCTATGTCTCTCATCACTACAGCAAAACTCTTAACAGAGTCAACTCAGGGGAAGAAGGGTTTGCTTTGGCTCCTGGTTACACAGCTAACCCTGGGAAACTCCTGTCCATGGCAGTGGATTGATGAATCTGCTTTCTCACATCTTGGAGGTAGACCAGAAGCAGATAACTTAGGCTGCAACAGGGGTCACAACCCTCTGTCCTCACCCCTGCGGTTCCAGTCTATCACCTAGGTCCTATGTCCAACTGGTTCCACAACTTTCCAAACGGCAGCACAAGCCAGGGACCAAGTGTTCAAACACTTAAGCCTGTGGGGAGCATGCCACATTCAAGTCACAACTGTGAACAGCAGCCTAGGACATCACCCAACTGTTAGATATCAAAGACGACCAGTCTTTCTCCCACAACACTGGCCTTGATTCTTCATCCTTCCCCAACTTTATAGAGGGTAAAGGACAACTGCAAATGCCTAGACACAGCTACATGGGACTGGGGAAAGGCACTATCTGGGGAAAGCTCAGGTCTGGAGCCAAAGGATATTGAAGGCCCTGCTAGGAAGTAGAGGGTAAAACCTTCTGGGTAGGAGTACAGCGTGTGTGTGAGGCAGAGGTTGGAACTGAACATGCACAGGAAGCCACTGTGGATTTTTCCAGGCGGAAAGCCTATCTGCTCTCAGATGCTGTGAGCTCCAGGCTCTTCTGGTGCTTTGTAGCTTGGGGTCATGTGTATCCACACCACACTATGACAGTCACTTCTTTTTCACCCAAACGGAAGCTCTTAGAAGGAAAGAGGGGAACCTTGTTCAGCCATTCTGATCCCCAGGGCTCAAGGCCTGGTACAGAGTCTTCAATACAGACATGCTTCTCGAAAGGCAAGTGAGGGAGTTGGTGACAGTATTTAAAGAGCTGTGAACCCCATCTGATCTTTCTACATCAGACCCTGAGAAAGCTGTGCACTTCCAAAAGTCATCAGGAACAAGCTGTGTGCCCGGCCTGGCTGGTGCCAGTGTGAGCGGCAGGTCTCCAAGCTCCTGGGTGCTTCTGACATTTCTAAGTAAAGTAAATGGCAAAGCCCTCCCTCCCTGAAAGATCTACAAAGCCGGGAGCCAGACAGGTTTCCAGGCAGGAGCCATTCCCAGAAAATCCCACTGTAAACAAGAAACTGTAGAATTCAGTTGAGTTCCCCCTTGGAGGAAAAGTCACCCAAACCTTTAATCATAAAGCAGGGCACACGATAGAGAACTTTGCAAACTGTCTCTTTCCAGTCATCCGCTCAGCAAATACAGGTTGGACTACAGTGAGTCCAGCTCCAAGCCACCTTGGGAACTTGGGCGCTGAGGTCCCAGTTGAAGTCCTCCCAAAGCACAACAGAGGACAGGTCAGGGTGCTCCTGGTTAAGGCGGGAAATGAGTCCAGAAGCAAAAAAGATGGGGCAAGAAGATTTGGCAGGAGTCAAGGAACTGCTGTAGAGATAAGAGAACAGAGGAGATCTTAGAGTCATTTGTGGTCTTAGAGCCAATAAACAGGGTACAGAGTCTAGGTATGCTCACAGTAGCCTGATCTGTCGTGTAAGTAGCTCTATAGTCAGGTATCACCAACACGTGTGGGTTTAGGCTCCTATACAGGCTTATTGGATTTTCAATTGAAGAAACAACAAGGTGTTGCAGCAGGAATTTAGGGGGTGAGAGACAGAGGAGCATCCCCCTCAGCTCCTTTGGACCCATCAGTGGGCTGAGGGGGCATAGCGTGCAGCCTCTGCTCCGGGCAGCAGAGAAGGAAGCTGAACTCCCACCCACATGGCTTTCTAGCGAGGGAGACAAGAAATAAACAAGAGACATACAATGTGTGTGCTACAAAGCTCGGGACCCTGAGGGGGTGAGAGTGAGGTAATAGGCTTGCCACCAAGCCTGGGGACATGAATCTGATCCTTGGGACCCACATGGTGGAAGGAAAGAAAGCATTCCTACAAATTGGCCTCTGACCTTCACGTGTGAGGTACAAGAGCCGGTGGGTTGGAGGTAAATAAGGCAGGGCTGTCTGGGTAAGTGTCTCTGGGTAAGTGTGTTTGGTGTTGATATCACAGAATAGGTGACATGGTCCAGTTTACAGAGAGTAAAAGCTCATTTGTCACAGTTTGAGGGTTTGAAAGTCTAAGAATGAAGTGCTGGGAGGTTTTGGTGTCTGGCAAGAGCCCTGTCTGTTTCCAAGATGGCATCTTGTACCCTGAGGAACGTCATTACTCATGTGCCCCCAGAGCAGAAGGATGTGAGCTCACGGCATCAAGTCCTTTCCATCGGAGCACTCATCCAGTCAGAGGAAGAACCCTCATGGCCTAAACACCTCTCACAAGGCCCCAGCTTCCACACTGGGCTCAAGGTCCCAACATGACATTGAGTGGCACGAAGTTCTCAAACCGTAGCAGTATGTATCGTTGACAAAGTGGCATCTGAGTGGCAGAGTAGGTCCTGGCAACTGGGCAAGAGCTCACTAGACATCAGAAATGGCCTGACTGAGGCAAACTCAGGTCAGAGGGTTTGAGAAATAACAAGATGGCTGACATGGAGTCGCAGGGGTTGGGGGTCTATGACCTCAACAGGCTGCAGAGAGACAAGCCATGGGAGACAAGAAGGTAGTTCAGCTCAACAGGACTCAGTAGCTGGGGTTGGTGCAAACTTCAGGAGTCTGACCCTTAGTGGTTTATTTTCGGCATATTTAAGCACATCACACTTTAGTGAAAACTTTTCTGGAAATTTAACTCAATCCCACTTGCACAATACAACGTACATAAATCTCCTTGAGGGACAAAGTACGCTAACTTCCAAATCAGATGTGGCTACATCGAAGCATACTGGGAAACATACTGGGCAACTCACAGGGAGCCACTGGTAGTAGGTCTTTAGCTAGTGATGGCCCTGACCTAGGATAAGTCTGGTGCTGAGTCAGCTCCTGGGACACCAAGCTGGAAGAGATAACAAGGCCAGAACTGAGCCGGTTTCCAAAATTCTTCAAGGTCTCACTGATTGTAGTAGAAACCATGATACAATCAAAAGTATACTAATGTCACAGCTTTGCCCCTAAAAATAATATTTGAGGATATCTAACCCTTCTGGAAAATTCCCTTAGACTTGCAGAAAAAGAGGCCTGTAAACCCCTCGAGTCATTGCCATTTTGATGAGTGGTTGAGTCCCCCTCCCCTCAATGCTGGCAATTTTTACAGAATAAGCCCCCTATGCCTTCTCACACAGTTTGAGTCTGGGGTCTTTCTTCAGTGATTCTTGGGCCTTACCAGCTACACAGTTAGAGCCAAGGTCACTGGTTTAGTAAGCATATCTGTGGACAGCCCTTCTGGACAGATAACTGACACTATATTCCTTCCTTTGAAGGAACAACCTGCGTGCTTAGGATTTCAGTTTCCCCCGTTGCTTCTCTGTGAGCACAAACACCTCCATTCATTCCACAACAGGGGTCAAGGAAGGGGAGAGGTGAGAGGGACTCTGGTCCATAGGCTCTCTATACTGGGTTTGTTCAATAATGCTGCCTCACCAGCCCTCTTGGGTGTATTCACCAAGCTCCTGAACGCAAAGATGGAGAGCAGATGCCCAGCTAGGAAAGGAGCCAGACTCATAGCTATGAAAGGGCCAGGATTTCATGTGGGCCTGCTCTGTGGAGGGCCTGGGCTACAGGCCCAACTGGGCATATTTTATTATTTCTCATTACAGACAAGCAGAGTATTATCCTCTTCTTTATTTTATAGTCAGAGGCTCAGAAAAATCTAAGAAAACTTTCCAGGTTTGTCCTGAAGTCAAGTGACACCGAGATCAGACTTCTCCCTGCGGACTTTCTGAGTATGTGCTACATTCTGTTCTGGTCTATTTTCTGCTGCTATAAGGAAATATCTGAGGCTGAGTACTTTGCAAAGAAAAGAGTTTGATTTAGATTGTAGTTTTAGATGTTGTGAACTTTCTTTTAAAGTATGTTTTTAAGGAGATATTTTTAATTAAATATAGGTGGGGGGGAATGGCTGTATACCCACAGGAATGTGAGTTCCCAAGAAGGCCTGAGATGTCAGATCCCTTTGGAGAGTTATAAGTGGTTGTGAGCCTCCACACGGGTTCTAGGAACACTGCTCAGGTGCTCTGCAAGAGCAGGACTTGCTATTAACTGCTGACCCATTTCTCTTGAAAGAGATTGAAAGGTTTAAAACTAGGATTGTTAAGGGTTAAATGATAGACATTACCGTGTTGGATGTTCGTGTGAAAGCAACCATGCAACACAGGGATCCACTGAGGAAAGTCCTCATTTGGCGTGATAACTCATTTTCACAAGAACTAACGCAAGGTCTCACGCGCTGAATGCTCATACACAGAGCAGGCCACGCGAAGGGTAGCGCGCGAAGGGTAGCGCTGGCGATAACCTACCTACTTCCCACTAGACCCCTCCCCTTTAAGATCCCGTCGTCTCTCAGCATCATCACACTGATGACTAATCACTAACACATGAGCCACACTGAGCCCATCTCACAGTCATATAATTAGACTCCGTTATGAGGTGTACTGTGCTATGCCTGAGACGGAGAGAAGGGGCGTAGGAGGAAGCCGTGGGAATTAGCGGAGTTCCCAGGAGGAAAAGGGATTATGGGTAGAGGAAGGAGCACGAGCAAGGACAAGAAGGCATGCCCTAGCAGACATAAAGATGTACAATATACATAATATACAGTATATCTACATAAAAATGTACGGTATAAAGGTGCAGTGAGTCAGAAGGGGAGGAGCCTGGGGTGGAGGTTTCTCAGAGGCTATGTCAGGGCGCCTTCTGGACCACCTTAAGCAGGGAGAAGACATGGTCCCATTGGCGGTTTAGTGCTGTGCATGAGAATGTGAGGCCTCAGCGAATAGGACTCTCCTCCTTTCTGATGTCTTCTAGCTGCCGCAGCCGCAGCACACGTCGGTGCTCAGCTCAGACCAGGAGCTGGAGCTGGCTCAGTCACCCTGGCCAAAAGATTGGTCAGCCAAATGGGCCCAACCAAATGTTCTCTGGATCTCTTGTTTGGACTTCCTTTTGATGTAGAAAAATGGCACTGGACCAGAAGGACAATCAACCATGCCCAG
Source organism: Grammomys surdaster (assembly GCF_004785775.1). Lineage (NCBI taxonomy): Eukaryota > Metazoa > Chordata > Mammalia > Rodentia > Muridae > Grammomys > Grammomys surdaster. The sequence goes on along the minus strand of NW_021604935.1, from coordinate 383,087 downwards.
ACCTGAAAACTTCTCCACCTCTTGGCTCTTTCTTAGTGGTAAAGAGAAGGCAACAGGAAGCTTGGGATGTGACTCCATAATAGAGCGTTTGCCTGTCACTCTTGATGATCTGGGCTTGGTTTCCAGCACTGCCAGAGAGAGAGAGAGAGAGAGAGAGAGAGAGAGAGAGAGGGAGGGAGAGAGAGAGAGAGAGAGAGAGAGAGAGTGTCTCTCTGCCTCTGTGTGTATGTATGTGTCTGTGTATATGTGTATGTGTCTCTCTCTCTCTCTCTATCTATGTATGTGTCTGTCTGTGTTTGTATATATGTCTCTGTGTTTGTGTCTCTCTGTGTGTATATATTTGTGTGTGTGTATGTCTGTCTTTCTCTCTGTATATGTTTTGTTTGTCTCTGTTTTTCTGTCTCTGTGTCTCTCTTTGTGTCTCTGTCTCTTTGTGTCTCTGTCTCTTTGTGTCTCTGTCTCTCTCTCTTTCTCTCTCTCCCCCTCTGTCTCTCTCTCTCTCTCTCTCTCTCTCTCTCTCTGTGCCTGCCTGTGTGTGTGTCTGTGTGTGTCTGCGTGTGTGTGTGTGTGTGTGTGTGTAAAGGGAAGATAATACTAAAAGTCTGGGCTCCTTCCTGGCTTCTTTACGCCCACTTCTGAATGTAAAAGTCTAGCCTTAAAGATTTAGACTAAATGTGGTGTTGGGAAAAGAACAAAATTGCATTCTGAGGTGGAGAGACCCTGCATGCCACGCACCACTGAGGACAGATTGCTGCTTCGCTTTTAGGTCATTGACAGAAGGTGGGGCAGACCCCAGAAGGCCCAGTGATGTCTCCGAGAAAGCCCAAGAGAAACATGGGGCCCCTCCCTCAGACCCACAAGTGGTGAAACATCCCCTCTCCAGAGGCACAGCTGTCTTGTGTAGTGCAGTTGGAGTCACGTAGCTAACTTAACTGGAGGTGGTGAACGACTGGGATACGGTCAATGTCTTTGTAGATAACCGGGTTTATTTGCAGTGTTTAAAAGTGAAATGAGATTGGCTCGTTTCCAAGTTCCACGATGAGCCTCTCCTTTCCAGTCAAATGAGTTTCCATTGTTTTCTTTGTGTTTTGCTCAAGAAAATCTGGATTCTTGTAACACTCTTCCCTTTACCCTTCAAAATCAGTCCAGGGAGTGGGTCCCCTTCAACCAGCCAATACTTGATAAGCTTCAAGAATCATCTGTATTAACTCTTCCAAAAACACCGTGACTTTATTATATTTAAATACTGTTCTAATCTATAATGGGAGAGCAGTCTGGTGTCAAGTTCTTAAAAATTCTTCCAAGACTAATGTAGTGAGAATCAAGGTGTCTAACTCTAGAGTCCAGATCTATTTGTTTGTTTTTCTGTTTGTTTTGGAGACAGAGTTTTGCTATGTAGCCCAGGCTAGCCTCAAACTTGTGACCCTTCCTCTGTGCTGCAATGCCTGGTGAGAGCCTAAAGAACATCATTTCCATACTTAGGAGGTCACTTCATTTGATTCCACACAGCCACACAGATGGTCCAGATATACAATATCCTGGCTGATAAGTTGTTCCACTTCATTTGAAATATATGGCCACAACCTCTGGGGCACATAAACCCCTTAGTTTTATGTGCCCCAGAGATTGTGGCCATATACATCAAATGAAGTACCCCAAGGAGGCTAGAGGAGAAAATTCTTGTAATAGCCCATCATGGGTGTGCAGTCCAGGGCAGAAAGAAGGAGAAATGGAAGGGAGGCGGGATAGGGAGGAGGACAACGTACGGGTGATGCTGAGCCAGCCACGGTCTTGCCAGGGAAAACAGCCAGCTGTTCAGTTGCGCAAGACATATTGGACTAAGCCATATGGAGCTGCAGATGAAGAAGGGAAGATAAATCATCCGCAGATCTCCCTGGACCCTGTCATTGATCAAAGTCCATCCCCAAGAGAGTTAGCTCTCCTACACCGCTGGGTCTATTCCTCAGTCCTTATCGACAGCTGGAGGGGAAACTGGCTGCTTCAGCTCATTGCGTGAGGTTGGTAAGACAGAGGTTCTGTGATTCTAGCCCACTCTGGTTGGACTGCATTGCTGGAATAGCCGCTCCCATGATGGGTACCACAGCAGCTGTGTTCAAGGTCAGCTGCCAAAGTGAGGGAGGGTGGGACCATTGGAGGCGTCTGGAGATGGGACGAAGGTAGCAACTTCCTGTTCTCTTCGCTTAGCAGTAGGAAGAGGAAACAGACCTGTCGATGCCCAAACCATCTTCTATGGTCTAGTTCATATTCTTTTGTCTCCATTAAGACTCAGTACGAAGCTTATTGCCCCAGTGTGGAAGTGCCCAGAGAAAGTTAGGCCTTTAAGAGCTAATTAGGAAGTTTCCATCTATAGAGGCGCTCCAGAGTTCTCATCAGAGGTTTCCTGTGAAAGCAAGTTTGCTTTCCTCAGCTGCCTTCTCTGTCATGTGGCTTTGCCTTGAAGCTGAGAAGGTACTGGTGCCATATTCTTTGGCTGCCAGAACCAAGAGCCAGGATCAGCTTCTTCCATTATGAATTCCCTGGGCTTAAGGGTTCTATGACAGGAAATGGACCAAGGCGGATGCAGCTCCTGTCCTGTGATATTTACATCTAATTTAAGGACAAAATTACCATCAATCTGAAATTTAACAAAGTCCATTCTTTGATGCGGTCAGTTCCAACTTCCTAAAAAAAATGATGGGAAGGATTAGTAAGCTAGACTGGACTTTTATTCCTGCAGCTGTCCAGAGGTCATGATTGACACCAATTACCTTTCCTCTTCCCCTCTTCCATTCTAGACTTCCTTCTGAAGTTCTTAGCCTGAAGATGTCTGGATTCTGGAGTTGCTTGTAATGAAGAGCTCCAACTTCCAGGTGCCAAACAAAATCACCCAGGCTGGGCAGCTCAGTCAACAGGCACTGATTTTCTTACCATTCTAAGGGCTGAAAGTTCCAGACCAAAGCTCAGAATGGTCAGTCTCTGATGAGGTCAACAGCTTATACCATGATCTTTCACCTTTTCTCTAGGGTGACGGACAGAACTAACAAGCTCTGGATTTTCTTACCCTTTAAAAATAAGGTGTGATTGGCCCCACCCCCATCCATAGCCTTCATTGAGCTTAATTTCTCCTGAGAACCCTATCTCCAAATGCAGCTACACTGAGAATTAGAGCTTCATTGTATGTAGTTGGGGGGCCCAGAATCTGCTCATAGCACCAGGCATATACTTCTGTGTGATAACAACCCTTGCTGCCATCCACTCCAGGAGTCCCTCTTACTCTTGTTTCATTGACATGAGGATTCCAAGGTGCCAGGTCACAGTCAGTGTCTTGTTTAGTGGGGCCCCTCCACTGGCGGATGTTTCACACTTTGGAATCCAGGGCCATTAGTTCTTTGAAGTCCAAGATAGCTGGGATCTGAGGCACTGTTTTGCAGGCTTCTCGCCAGCAGCTCGACTCATGGGCCAAGCTACTCCCTCTGCTTGATTCCTTGACTTGTACATTTTAGTTATTGTAAACACATCTTCTGGTTCTTACTGTCTCCTAGAGAACAGCTCTCTAGTCCAGGAAATCTCATCTCTAAGCTAGATGACACAGTTCATTCTTCCATAGATCATTCTATTGTCTGTGGAAGCACAGAGTAACCAATGAGAGAGGTCCTACCGCTCTGCCTACCTGATTTCTGACCGTTACATCAGCAATGGATGCTCTCAAGTGAAAGATGGCCCTGACTTCACGCTATCTCCATAAATCTATCCGTTCACTGCCTGCAGGCTTCCCACACCACTAGATTTTTAGTTGTGTTATTTGTACTTTTTTGAGACAAGGTTTCTCTGTGTCCTGGCTGTCCTGGAACTTGTTCTGTATACCAGGCTGACCTTGAACTCACAGAGATCCGTCTGCCTGCCTCTGCCTTCTGAGTGCTGGGATTAAAGGCGTGCACCACTACCACCTGGCCTTATTTGCACATTCTTAAGCTATTGTCCTCCATCATTTACCTCCCTCGAAGAAAGCAGCTCAAGTCTACACCTCAGGCTGCCTCTCTTGTATCTCATTCCTGCCACTGAACAAAGATGGCGTCTTGGCTTTATCACTGTGAACAGACACCATGACCATAGCAACTCTTATAAAGGAAACATTCAATTGGGGGTGGCTTACAGTTCAAAAGTTTGGTCCATTATCATCATGACAGGAAGCATGGCAGCATGCAGGCAGACACGGTGCTAGAGAGGAAGCTGAGAGTTCTACATCTGGATCTACAGATAGCAGGAAGAGACAGTGAGCCATTAGGCCTGACTTGACCTTTTGAAACCTCGTCTCCCCCTCCCCCCCAGTAACATAGTTCCTCCAGCAAGGCCATACCTCTTAATTGTGACACTCTCTATGAGTGTATGGTGGCCATTTTCACTAGAGCACCACAGATGGCACGCACCAATAGTCTACTTCCAGCTAGCACCAACGTGTTGCATCGGTCTGTATGTAGTTGAAAGTCTGGTTCTCTTCCCCACTACTAGACTTTGAGATGAAACTTCTGCTTGCGGTAGAGCTTCAGAATGAAGAAGAGCTATTCCTGACGCGAGAATCTGGGCCAACTGTCTAGCAGCTAACCTGCTGTTTCTGGAGCCACTCAAGACTGACCTTAAGTCACTTATTGTTGGACAGCTGTTATTGCTGGCCCCTTAGAACGCCCAGTTGTGTGGTCATTCTTTTCCTTTTGATGTACGTGTTCATGATTTGTGTATGAACACATGCATGGACATACATGCACATGTGTATCTAACTGAGATTCTCATGCCTACAAGACGAGCACTTTACTGACTGAACCACGTCCCCAGACCCTGATATGTATATTTTTATTTAACCTTTTATCCATTCTTTGTGAATTTCACCTTATTCACCTCAGTTCCATTCATCTCCCCCCACCTCCTTTACACACTCTACCAGTTCATCCATAGGGTAGTTGTTGGGGTGAACCAACTCAAAGCCCTGGATCTGGGCCTGGTTGATAGCTGGTCAGCCCACCAGCTCTCCTGCATCCACACCACCAGGGGGAGCTCTTCAGTACTGCCCCAGCTAGCTCACCCAATGCCACAGCTGGCAAGGGGCAGAGCCAGCTCTCTTCCTCTCATGTCCTCAGGGTCAGCTCACTCATGCCCATGCCCAGCTCTACTGTGGTGCCTACTCAAGGTGCAGGGACCCCGCTCTCCTAAGCATTTCAGCCAGTAAGGGGCAGGGGCAGCTCTCCTGTTCTCATGACTTTAGGGCCAACTCTCCCACCTGCCACAGGTGGCAAGGGGCAAGGGACAAAGGGCGAGGGGTGAGTGGTGAGGGGGGCAACTCTCCCTCATCCACACATATGTATATTTTTTAAGTGTAAAAGCAGACCGATGAGCTACTCTGAGGGAAAACCCTAAGTTCATTCAGAGTACAAAAGCAAGGCAGAGTTTCTTGGAAGAAGGACCACATGGGTCTGGGAAGATATCTTAGTTATAAATATGTCTGTTCCCTAAGCTCAATGGTGTACATTTATACTCCTAGTATTGAGAAGGCAGTGACAGGAGGATCCCTGGGGCTCAGTGGCTAGCCAGCGACCTACCTAGCTTAATCAGTGAATGCTAGGTGTAAGAGAGGTAGGGAGGCAGGGACAGGGAAAAGAAGAGGAAAAGAGAGAATGAGGGAAGGAGAGAAGGAGAAAGAGAGGGGGAGGGAGGGAGAAAAAGAGAGGGGGGAGCTCATTGTCTTAGTTAGGGTTAACTGCTGTGAACAGACACCATGACCAAGACAACTCTTATAAGGACTACATTTAATTGGGGCTGGCTTACGGGTTCAGAGGTTCAGTCCATTATCACCAAGGCAGGAATATGGCAGCATCCAGGCAAGCATGGTGCAGGAGGAGCTGAGAGTCCTACATCTTCATCTGAAGGCTGCTAGCAGAAGACTGGCTTTCAGGCAGCTAACACCCAGCGACACACCTACTCCAACAGGGCCACACCCACTCCAACAAGGCCACGCCCACTCCAACAGGGCCACCTCTTCTAATTGTGCCACTCCCTGGGCCAAGCATATACAAACCATCACAGCCATCTCAAAAATCAAAGTGGAAGTTGCCTGAGAAACACCACCTGAGGTTGATGACCGAACTACACAAACGTGTGCACACACCTACCCATGCACACCTGCGTGTACACACCCTCACACATACATGATCACATTCATACAGAAATGTTTACATGTTAATCAACACTCTTGTTAGCTTTCTATCTGTCTCACACCCAATTATATGGATCCTGTAGCTCAAGTAGCCTCACAGCCACGAGAGACTTGGTGCCCCTGTGATAACTACGCCCATGGTGTGTCTTCTGACTTGGTATATCCCCGGCCTTGCCACCACCCTGGCCTGCATTGATACAAGCAAGTGAATTTCCACCATCATGGAATCCAGCTCCTAGCTTTCAGAGCACAACCATCTGTGGTGATAAGCATTAGTTGAGGGGGGAGGGGTTATACCACACCTTAGATCATTTAACTCCCAAATAAAAGACACACAACATTTATATTGCTAATAATTCTATTTTAACAATGGGAAAAGTAATTCATCAACATTCCAGACAAGTTAGGGGGGCCTTGACCGTTAAACATTTTCAGGCTTATCAATTCAAACGTCTCTGCAAGATTATAAGATCCAACCTATTCCTTATAGGAACACAAGACACTTATAGGACACAAGACACTGGAGGTAGCTATGTATTTGGTCCCCCCTCTTGTTGGCTATCCCTTCTAATCAGGTCCAGGCTTGGTGTTCAGTCTGTCGTGTGGGTGGTAAGAGTGGTCCTCAAGCTTTATGACAAGGCACGGCTTAAGTGAACAGCCAATGCTCTAAGCCTATCGTTTTATTCTTACAATGTTCAACGATGACAGAAAAGGTCCCTGACTAACCCTACATCCTTACAAGGACTGTCGCTCTCACTCTGAAGCCTTTGATCCCATAAGGCTCCGTCTCCCAACAGTTCCTCATTCCTGTTAGCCACAGATGAAGCTTTAGGAATTCCCATGTCAGGGCTGGAGAGGTGGCTTTGTGTTTTTCCACTCTTCCAGAAGAACTTAGTTCACTTTTTAACACCCATAGGTCATTAACAATTGCTTGTAACTCCAGCTCCAGGGAATCTGATGCCTTCTTCTGGCCTCTGAAAGTACTCCTGGGCATGTATTCACCCACCTCCACATACATCACATGGAATTAAATATTTAAAATAAGAATTAATCTGGTCAAGTTGACAGCCAAGATCAGCCATATGTGCAAGGACAACTTACATGTACCACAAGTGGTTTTACCAAATAGACTTTCTACATGGCATGCCTGGCTTGGATCTCACAAGGCCATGCCCCACAGGTTTATTTGTCTAGATTGAGATGCACAGAGGACTGGTAAAGCACACTCTGGGTGTGTTTGTGGCAGTTTCTCCAGAGATAATTGACAGATCAGAGAACCGACTGGCAAAGACACTTCCTGAATGTGAGAAGCGCCATCCGATGGGCTGTGTGCCTATACTGGAGAAAAAGCTGGAGGAGGGTTTTCAGTTCAGTGGGTACAAGCTACTCCTGTTGAGAGGTGATTGTTTGGGGTGGGCTGTTACCATCACTTGCAGACATAAGACCCCCCTAGATTTTCTACTATTTGACTGCGGATTTACATCAGTGATGTTCTAAGCTTTCAAGACTCCTGCCTTCATCTGGGGCTGGGTTGTTGTTCTCTCTTGTTCTGAGGTTCCCAGTTTGGGGCACTTAGTAATTTATTCCCCGATTCTGAAGCCTGCAGCCAGATCCTGTGAGACTATGTGTCCTCTGATTGTGTACACCTGTCTAATAAATCACCTTTTATTAGCCCATTCTGTTTGTTTTATTCCTCTGGAGAAACCTGTCAGATACACTTTGGTGAGGAATAAAATCCCAGATCAACAGTAAGATGAGTGGGGATGCCGTAGAAAGGGAAGGACAGAGACAAACATAGGATTAGGCGTTGTCAAGCTGGCCAGAGATTGAGAGTGCTGTCCAGTGCTCTGCCACACCTACTGGACACCCCCTAATAGGCTAAATGGAACCATTAGACCCCATAGCCAGGCCTCCCTCCATTCTCCATCTATTGTCTTTAGCTGGCCCATGTTTTCCCAAGGGGTTGGGGGAACTATCTCCTTGTAAAGTCACTTGGTGATTCATGTCAAAAGACATCCCAGGCTGACAGAAGCTAGGACCTATCTAGGTCTTTCGATGCCATGAGAGACCTATTACAGAAGATGGTCTTCATTCTACTGGAGGTCGTGACATTCCCAGTGTCAGACTCCCCAGTTTCATGGGCTAGGAAGTAGGGGACCAGATGACTCTCCAGAGGTACACAAGTTAAATCCAGAACAGAAAATTGAATACCAACGTACAAAACAGTCAGGCTTGCCTCCGACATGCTACGTAGGTAAGGATGACCTTGAGATTCTCATCTTTCTGTCTCCAGCTATACCTCCTGAGTCCTAGGACTTGAGATAGGGCCTACCATGCCCAGTTCACGCTGGACTTGGGATCTGACCCAGGGCTGTGTATATGATAGGCAAGCACTCTAGCAACTGAGCTACAGCTGCAGACTGGAATGTCTTAACCCTCCAATTGCAAGTTAGTATTTGTGAATCGTAGGGAAATAGCTGTGTGATTCTGAGTACTAAGAAACATCTCTGGACTTCCCAACTGGAACAATTGCAGGATTTAGCCAGGACTATGAGAGTGAATTAATAATGTATCACAAGTAGCATTTCCGTGTAGCAAAGGGCTCCAGGTATCAGGTGCTGTTGTCTTAGCTAAAGACTGGAGTCCTGTCCTAGGCAAAACACTTCAATTGGCTTAGGCTACAAAGACAGGAAAACACTCATTTTATTTAAATGCATCATTTAATTGCAGCTGATGGACAAGCCTCAGTTCTACGCCTCATTACCCTTTTCGAGACTGTCCTGGTCACTGTTCTAGGAAAGTCCACCCTCATCAAGCTTTTCTCTGTCCCTTCTCCCTGACTAAAGGTATATGATTTGCTACTGTTTTCCTGTGCCTGGTACCCAGTATTCTGCTGGCTCCTACTAGGTGCGGGAATACTGTACACCAATGACTGAATTAATAAAGGGACAAATATCTCCATATTTTTGCACAAGGGGCTACCAGACCTGCTGATATGTTCCCACAGCCCCAGGCCATTTTGTCCTAACATCCTTTCAGCTAGTCTCCATTTGTCTGTTCTCTTGATCAGTGTAAGCCGGACCCCTGTCTCAAGGACAGTGGGATACCACAGTGTTAGCAACCTGTTAACAGGGTTCCCTGATCTCCCCCACCCCCAGGGGATAGCCTCATTCACATCTCCTGTACAGGATCTCTGGTAGAACTAGGCACGTGGGGCTCACAAGTTCATCAGCTAGGCATGCACCGAGAACGAGAGGCCTTGCCGCTGGGCTCTGATGAAGGAACCTGCTGGAGAATTGGTCTGAAACCTGCTTTGTGAAGCACTTTGTATTTAGTGTGAGTTTATCTGGAGTGACTCAAAGGTGCCCTTGAGGACAGGCAAGGGGAATTAAGTCACTTTCTTAACCAATGGGCTGTGGGATCTCCCTTCCACTATAAGCTTCTGGTTCTCTTATCCTACCCCAGACAGGATTGCCTGGCTCTTTGGGACTTTGACTGGAATTGTCACACCCCCACCTCCCGGGAACATCAATCAGAGCGCTTAATAAAGCGCTATCACCAGATAGCAGGGCGCCTGCATGGCGCCTGGGAAGGTTTTTGTAGGGTAGGAGCAGCAAGCGGCTTGTTTGAAGGAGATGCAACCAGTTTTGTCCTGAAGAACCGACTTGTTGATAATTTGCCTGAAACAGGAGTTTGCTGATGGTGAAGGAAAAGCCCTGGGGAAAAGGCTTTCCCTGAAATGTCGCAACTCCCCCTAAGAAGCGGCGGAGTCATAGAAAGGTCTCCAGGTCATGACTGCCAAATGGAGGGAGGTCAGGCACATTGCTTTGGAGGGCTGGCTAGCACCATCCCAGCTCCGCACACGCAGAACCTGAGGGGAAAGGGGGCGTCCGCGAGGATGACGTGCAGACGGGGTCTCTACTAGTCAGACCTTACTCCCACCTCCCTGCAGCCTGGGGATGAACTTGAGGGAAGGGCAAGCAGAAGCAGGTTGCCACTGTCACTGGGAGTCCTCGGCCTCTAGGGTGAATAAATAAATTATTAAGCGCCCAATACACAATAGCCTCGCTAGATGGAGACGAGGAATCACTGCAGCGGCGCTGGCGGCCGCGGCAGCGGGGAGCGCGGGCGGGAGCGCAGCCCGGGAGGGAGGCGGGCGAGGCTCTGGCTCCGCTCACGTCTGTTTTCCTTTTTCGTGCATTATTTATTTCGCCTCCGCCCGCGGCCCTGCTGCTGGAGCGGGTGCTCCGGGCCGGCGCCTCTCGCCCGCTGCCTCCCGCGGGCCCCGGGCACCCTGCGCCCCGGGCAGCCGTTAGGCGCCACCGGGAAGGGCGGGGACCGGGGCGGCGCAGGGACCCGTGGCGGGGCTGAAGGAAGACTCGTGCGGCCGGCTCGCGGAGGATCCGAGGATACTTTCTCCGCCCTCTGCCTGGGCAGCCCGACCGGGACAACGGGCTTGGAGGTGGCCGCCTTTCCCGGCCCGCGCGCGGCCAAGTGGAGCCTGGAGCCCCGTGCGAGCGCGCCGCGCCCCGGGTCCCAAGATCAGCTGCCCTGGAGGCCCAAGCAGCGCGCAAACTTTTGCTCCAGCGCCCCACGCTCGTCCTCTGCAAGTGAAGCCCCCGAGCGCGCGCGCAGCCGCCAGGGTGAGCTTGGAGGCCCCGCCTAGAGGGCGGGGGACTGGGGAGGCGGCTGGCTTTAAATGGGGGCCGTCCGGCTGCCGAGAACAGAGCTGCTGTGGGGGGAACCCTGACCTCCCTTCTCTGTGTCGACGATCGGTGGGGGTCGCCACCAGGCAAGGTGGCGTGAGGCATCGGAGGGGTGCGGGCGGTGATGGGGGCGTGCAGGAAAACCTACGCCTGCCCGGGAACAGGAGCTAGGGTTTGGGCGGCAAATGGGGGCACTCACGGAGGTGCCTATGTGACAGTGTGCACAGTGAAGTCCCTGGGGCAGAGAGACTCCACGCAGCGAGTGATCTGGTGGCACTGTGCAGGCAGAGTCAAGGAGCGTGCGGGCGGGAGTCGGTGGCGGTGCATGGGGGGTCACAGTGCGTGCGCACGCAGAGTGAGGGATTCTCGATGGGTTTGAAGCCGTACTCCTAGTCAGAGTTGTGCATGGCCGTTTCTGGGGTTGTACGAGGTTCAGTAAGTGTGTTTGGATGTTTCTGGAGGTGTGCATGGAATCAAGACGTGCATGCGGTATTCCGAAGGGGAGGGGGTGCGCGCCAGGATAGGTAGGGTGTGAGTTCTGGGAAGCACCGAGAGTCAGCAAGTGTGTGCGCTCTGGAAGGGAGATAAAGACTGGCTTTGCGCAGGTGCCCCCAAGTGCGAGGCAAGTGAGTCCTCACCGCGTTGGTTCTTGAATTGATGCTACCGTACCTATGCAGTGTCCACCTGACTCAAGCCTTGCTCCCTTGACAGTTAGCTCACCAGTGGGCGCCTCGGGCCGAGATGCTACTCCGGGACCTGGTGCTGCGCCATGGCTGCTGCTGGCCCTCACTTCTGCTGCACTGTGCGCTGCACCCACTCTGGGGTTTAGTTCAGGTGAGAAGCGGGTAGAGGCCTCCTGGGAAGGGGATATGGTCACTTCAGAGCTCCCCCTACAGCCACCCACTGAGTGGTCCTTGGGGAGATTTGGGGAGATTTGAGGAGCAAGAAAAACTGGTCAAGTCTAACGTGCCCTGACCCTGAAAAAATAAGAAACTTTGCAAAGAGGCTCCGTTGTGGCCTATGGCCTGCAGGACTGAATATAGGAAGGTGCTAAGACGTCAGAGTGAGCGCTACTGCAGCTTTTGGGGGGTGGGGGGAACCGAACTTATAAACAAACAATAACAAAGAAAAAACCTCCAGAATGATCCCACAGAGATGCCTTCCTACCAGATTCGACCCCTAAACTTCAAATTAGCCTTCCAACTGTCTTCAACCTAGGGTAAGGGCTGTGGTTCTTGTCAGTAGTGGCAGGGGAGGTGGATGGTGACCCACCATTCCTGCAGAATGGAGTCTATCAAGACTGCTGGAGGACAAACCCTCACCTTTGGCCTCCCAGTCTTCAGGGCAGAGACCAAGCACCCACCAACTCCAGTTACTCAAGGCAGAGAGGTGATTGGATGGAATGTTCCCTAGTCCTGCCCAGAACCTCCATGCCCAGCTCAGTCCTTTACCAGCAGAGTGACTAAACAACAAACATACTTAAGTTCTGATCCTGGGTTTCTCCTTCCTGCTTGTTATGACGTCAGTACTTGTTTGCTTAGTGTCAGTACTTGTTTGCTTAGTACATCACCTGGACCACAGGAATCATGATTCATAGCTGTCCTTGCTGTTGCTAGGATGTGAGATGTTACATCCAGTGGACAGAGACACCTCCACACTCCATCACCCACTAGAGGTACCCCACCCCCAGCTCAGGCCAAAGCTTTCTCTGCCCTGGCCTGCCTCTGACTTATGATTGCTTTGTTTAAATGTGCACTGTGTCCTCAGGGTTCAGGGTTGTCACTTCTCAACACTTGCACCATTGAGACTAGGTCCCTTTTTTCAACTTCCAGTTGAGCCCCATTGCAGAATTCACCTGACTGTATACTCAGGTGCTTAGTTCTCTGTCTTCCCAAAATCTTTCAGCCAGGACGGAGAGGGGAGGGATGACAGGGACAACAGAGCTGCCATGTACCTTAAAGGGCTCTAAAGAGCCACTGCCACCTGCCCTACCAGTCAGAGGACTACCAAAAAAAAAAAAAGAAAAACAAAGCAAAGCCCCGTCTCTGTCGTGTCCTACAGTCAGACAGTGTTTACAAAAGCCTTTGTGCATGCGTGTTTCAGATTCTCAGACTCAATACAAATCAATTCTCATGAAAATCAATTAGAAAAGAATCCTTGAGTTAAATAGAACGGGCCAGATCTTGGCTTGAAGCTCTGGAAAATTCATCTACAGATGATAGGGATAGAGAAGCCAGAGGAAAGGAAGGGGGCTTGGCAGTGCATGGGTCTGGTTTTTTTTTTTTTGTTTTTTTTTTTTTTTTTTTTTGTTTGTTTTTTTTTTTAAGCAGGAGAGCTGGATTCAGGGAGGGGCGCAGGAGGAAGGAGAAGGAAGCACACATGCTCACAAGGCCACGTGTTTCTTTTAAGTGGAGAGAATAAATCCATCAGACCCTCGGAGTTTCCCAAACACAGAGAAAGATCTCAGAGCCATTGTTGCCTAAGAATCCCCCAGAGAGTAAAGGATAGGTCTGATGCAACCATCCTGTGATTAATGGGCCACTAGATGAGGCCAGAAACCTGGGTCCCTCATGTGGCAAGTTCCTCCCTTGAAATCGGTGAAAGCCTCTGGCTGTGGCAAGGTGATAAGAGTTGCTTAAGTCCAATGTCATTTAAATTGCCAAGGGTGGGAGGGGCCAATCCCTAACCCTCTCTCCTTTTAATGTGTCTGGAATGGAGCTGTTATGATTTAGGGTTCTTCTAAGTTCACTTCAGTTGATTTTCTTTTCTTGTAAGGGAAGAGGATAACAGGCTGGCAGATTTATTAGGTGTGACAGGAGTGTGTCTCGTCAAGTTACTGTGGTGCTGGCCTATCTCCTTAAAGGATGCCAGAAGCCATCATGCTTGTGGGCACTTATCTAAAACAAGCGCTAGGGAGACAGTCTTGGATCTGGCCTCATGGTCTGTGTGCTGGCACGAAGCTATCCCAGACCTAGCAGAAGCTGAGTCTTCCCACTCAGCTCCCTCGGCTTGCACTTTCCAGCAGCAGCCTTTACTGGGTACCTCCAGATGACAGGGTGTGTGTCAAGAGCCAGTGGCTTAGTGGTCCCAGTCGTTGTGGTGCTGACAGGCTGTGCCAGTGACGTCGTTGAACAAGTGATTCCAGGCAAAAGCTCTCAGGAGGAGCAAATGGCTCAGACCTGGAGCTTGGAGAAAACCTCCCAGAGAGGTGCTGCCACTGAGATGTGACAGAGTTCTGGATACACCAGACAGTGACACATTTGACAGAGGGAAAAGCCTGAAGCCAAAGGCAAGGATGAGGCATGGGAAGACCTAGAGAGGGAAGGAGAGGCCAGCTCCTAACTGTCTTGAAGTTGAGATTTGATTCTGGGACTCCTAGGCACATGGAGAGTTCAAAGTCAGACATGACACCTTCACAGATTGTCACTTTAGACATCTTAGCCTAGGTTGGCAGGGAGGGTGGATTCTGATTCCAGAGCACAAGACAAGATGGCAAAGAGATACACAGAGAGGGGCAGGGCTGCCATATTACATATATGCCAAGCCCGGGTTCACTTTTAGTGTAAGTCTATTCTGTACTATCCTGTGGATATTTGTAAGATATAGTGCTTTCTACTGTTTACCCATAATTCAATTTAACAAGACAATTTCCCTAGCAATACTAGGTGAGACGCAGGTGCTACTCAATAGACATGAGTATCTGGCACAGGGCAGTAACAGAGAGAATGTGGAGACAGAGGTAAATCCTGAGCATGTTTAGGAGGCACCGGACATACTGGATGTGGGAACGCAAAGTGACCTCAATGTGAGTTCACTCACATCCTCAGGACGCAGAAAAAATGCAACCAAACTCTCTGCCAGAACATCCCACGAATGACCTCCAGTCCCTTCCCAATAAAGCCCTGTTTCCCCTGTCCACGTTTGTGTCCCTCTGCTTCCTGACCATGGACACACTGTGACCAGCCACATCCGCCTCCTGCTGGTGGGGATCTCCCACCATGAAGGGCTCTCCCTGGAGCTGTGAGTTAAACTAAAGTCCTCCTTCCTGAAGTTCCACAACTGAGAAAAGTAACCAAGACAAGCGTCAGGCGGTCACTGGGTCTGGACAGTGTTGGATTGGATGCTGGGTGTGTCATTTAAGCTTGTTGACCCCATGTCTGGCCTGTCGTATGGCTAATAAGCGTCCTATATCTGTCGACCTCATGAAGGGATGACAGTATGCCCCTAGCAGGGCTTCACATGTCACCTGCTCAGGACAAATAAAGCACTCACCATCTACCTGTCTGCCCCAAGACACCTACAGTTTGTGTGAAGGGACAGACAATATAAAACAGCGGGGTGCTTGCCTCAAAGAGGAATATTTCCAAGGTAAAGAGGCAGCAATGAGCAGAGAGGCCCAAGTCTGGCTGTAAGGACAGCTTATCCCAGATGATTGTGTGAGAAAGGGCTTTGAAGGGTGAAGAGAAGCCTGCTGGTGGATAAAGGGGTCAGTGGAGGGAGGCGTATCAATCATGGGCTCATGCACAACCAACCTATAAGAACTCCCCAGCTAGAGCCCACCCCTGGGTAAGAAAGACAGACCCTTCTTGGCCCTTCTGTGAGGACAGGTTCTTGAGCAGTTGCTCCCTTGGGTCCCAGTGGAGCCTTCACATGAGAGAGACCAGGATCCACTGATTTCTAAGATGCAATGAACAGCTTTATTGCTTCCTTCTTCATCCCTGAGACTTGGTCCCCAATCTTCTTGTCTGTCATTTGATCATATTAAAAACACTCTTGTGGATCTTTACTCTTGTGCCCTCTTGAAAAAAAATAGGTCATTGTGTCAGGCCAGGTCAAAGCAGTGTGCCGCTCCTGAACTCTGTTGCGTTCAGTGTGCCTGGGAGACTGAGAAAGGAATTGCTTTGGCTGGACATGCTTGAGCTAAGAGTCTTAGACAGTGATGACCTAGAGCAGGGCAGGAGTCAGGCCAGACTGGGGGATGGGCTCAGAAATATGGTAGAGTGTCTGGCCTGTTTACCCTGACTCTACCAATCAAATTATGTCACTACAGGAATGAAGGAAGTTCATACTCTGAGTAGTGTAGCCTTATCTTGGGAGACAGGACTGTTTCCAGGGTCAGAAACATAGTCAGTGGCCCTTTAAAGATGCTAAGAGGTGGTCCAAAAGAGCCTGTTGGCCTCTTAGATATTAAGTTGGGGCTGTAAAGTGGTCCAGTCTCTCACTGCTACCCTGACAACCACTAGGCAGCTGATGTGCCACCAAGCACATCAGAAGCCTCCCTCACACAGCAGAGGAACTCTGGGGTCCCCAACTGTAATGGCAGGCTGGAAGAAGTTGCAGGGACACTAGAATCCTGTGTTTCTAAATGCTTAGATGAAGCCACAATAGTTTACCATGCCTCGCACTGAGGCAACATGTCCTCAACTCTTTCCTTCTTGTCTTGAAGCCAGCTTTGGACTCCTGGCTTTACAATCCTCTGCATACAGAGGGATGTTGGTAACTATCTAACCCAGTTCTCAGGCTGGCTTTCTCTTTCTTTGACTGGGAGACTAATGCAAAACACTGCAGGCCCAGCTCCCTGCAAAAGTCTCAGTTCACTGGTCATAGGAAAGGCAAAGGCGGGAATGTGTCAGAGCTTCCAGAGGGGTTTCCAGGACACAGCTGGAGCGAGGAAATATTGTCGAGCACAGTTGTCTCTAGCTGACATAAGGAACCAGAAACCCATCCTGGGAAGACCTCGGGCCCAGACTGACAAGGCACGGGTTCTGGTCCAGACTTTGATGTTTGTTCACTCATTGGCCAGCTCTCTGTGAATGCTGGGCCCTTCCCTTGGGTGCCAGTTTTTTTAATAATGACAGGGAAGCCAAGGCATAGGAAGGCCTGTCCTGGCATAGCTTACGGTCCTGAGGTAAAGACGGGTTGGAACTAAGCAGCAGAAGTGAGTCGTGATACCAGGGAACCTCTGAGAAGGAGATTCGGCCTGTTGGAGAAATGAAAGCAAAGCTGAGGGGTATCAAAGGGTGAGGTGGAAACCGGGACAGCCTCCAGGATAGCACACACAACGACCAAGGATGACAGGAGGGTAGGGAAGGGAACAGAAGGATGCACAGAACTTGCCAAGGGCTGCTTAGGCCATGACTTAAGTTGTAAGGAAACACTTGGGGGTCACTGGAAGGATTGGGGTGATTGGGTAGATATTTTTCCCACAAAGCACTCAGCTGCTATACAGAGAGCACCAGGAGGTTAGTTACTCTGTCCGTTGGTCACGTGGGATGCAGACAAAGGTTCAGTCAGGTAGGTTTCCTCTCCAAGATGGAGGACTGTGCCCCAGACAGACACAGAAAGGCTGAAGGACCAGTGACTAGAAAGGTGAAGGCTCAGCCTGTGCGGTCTCAGGAAGATAGACTCAGGTCTGGGGACTTAGGTGGTGGAGCAGCTGCCACTCTCTGGGAATAACCCCTTAGACTCCTGTCTGTTCTGCCTGTTTTGGTCTCAGTGACCCAGAATCCCAGGTTGTGGCCTGGAAGGGACCTGGGGGCAGGTTTAGCTTGGCTTCTAGCTGCCTTGTGGCCTCCTACATCTCTTGGCTGTGTCCATATCTGCAGGTGACGCATGCTGAGCCCCAAAAGTCTTGCTCTAAGGTGACTGACAGCTGCCAACACATCTGCCAGTGTCGGCCCCCACCGCCTCTACCCCCTCCACCCCCACCTCCGCCACCTCCCAGACTACTCTCCGCCCCAGGTAAGTGGAGACTCATTCATTGTTTGTTTGTTTGTTTGCTTGCTTGTTTGTTTGAGGGGGGGGGCGTGTGACTCGATATATTTTCCTGGGCCCAGGAACAGCTGATGAACGAGAGGAGACGGAGGACAGCTCTGCCTTCTTTGTAATTTTCCACTGGCCGAGCGGGAGGGAAGCCAAGACCCAACTTTCCCCTGCAGTCTGCAGAACGCTATTCCCCCAGAATGCTCCTGCAAGATGGAGAAGAATGCTTCTCCATCGGTTAATCGGATAAAAGTCAATCTCCATTTGATAAGTGACCCAGCCTGGAACGTTCCGAGGGCCAGATCTTTAAAGGGGGCAGCTGTTCAGTATGATCTTAAATACCCCACCCACACGGTTTAATTTTCAATTCCGATGCCTGTTTAAAGAAAGGCAGTTAGGGTAGAGCCGAAGGCAAAGGTCTGGGAGCAGAGATTCACTCTTGCATTTTGACCGTTTGTACCCAACCTGCTGAAGCTCCTGGGCTTGCCTCTTCCCTGGATGACTGCATTTCTGAACCATTTAATTGCCTAATCATGAAAACAAAGGAGCCTTTCTTTACCCAGAAATGGCCTCAATCCTGACTTCTGCATAGCTAAGTTCTCTGCCTACAAGTGGTTGGTCCTGGGGTCTCTCGAGGAGATGCTTAGCTGTAAACGGGTCTCTCCAGGTTTACCCTGTAGCATACCAACGACTGTGTCTCCGCTGAATCAAGTGTGAGTGTGTTTTAAATAACCTTGAGGAAACTAAGTTCTGCCAGGCTGTGTCTAACCTCTTGGTACCCAGTGAGAAATACAGAGGCAGGGCCATCTTTGAAGTTTGTGTGGGTTCTTTCCTTTTTATCGGCTCCTCGTGACCCTATGCTTCTGAGAGTGTAGCTCTAAATAACCTTACGACCTCCTTGCTTACTTTAAATCTATATGAGCCAGAGCCTTTGGGGCAAGGCTTAGAATCGCCTGAGATCACTCAGATGCAGGTTTTAAGTGAGAAAAAAATCCCACCAAGCCCTCTGGCATCCTTCAGCATCCTTCAATCCATGGGTGCTCTCTGGCTTCCTTATCCTGAAAGACCTCATCTGCCTGTGCTAAGAACTGTTATCAGTCCCTGGAGATGTCACCTCCCTTTCCTGAGACATCCACTCAGCTCAGTGACTAGCCCCTAGGTCCGTGTGCTGAGATCTGAGTGTGGATTCAGTTACAGTCCCTTCAACTCCTCTTGAGTTGTCACACACCTGGACTACAGAGGACAATCTGTCCTTCTGTGATCACTAGCTCCACAGAGGGCATTGTATCAGTGACCCACAGTGTGGCCTGTAAAGACATGGAAATCTTTGGCAGGGACACTGGAAATTCCCCAATGCTTAGACCAGATCCTACCCCTAAATGTCAAATTAGCCTTCCTACTGTCTTCAACCTGGGGTGGAAGCTGTTTCTTGTAAGCAGTGGCTGGGGAGATGGATGGAATTGTCACGTGACCCACTATTCATGCAGAACCTGGTCTGTAAGATAAATGGGACTGTCCTGGGTTGGTATGCAGGTTGTGCAAAGAAGACAACCAAGTAGAAAGACTACTGTAAACAAAGGCTGGCAAAGGCTGGGAGGTAGGACTGTGTGAGGCACGTCTTGGGTACCACAGTCTTCAGTGGGGTTGTCTTGACCCATTTTCTGTTGCTATAAGACAATACCAGAGACTGGGTAGCTTATAAAGGAAAAAGCTTTATGTTGGCTGGAATACTTAAGACTAGGGGGAAGCATCTGGTAAGGACCTCCCACTGTTTCATGCCACAGTGGGTCAAAGGGTGGGCAGACAGATGCAGAGGTGACAGGAACAAAGCTGTCCAGAGCGATTGCTCTGTAGCATTTCTGTTCCCAAGAGAACCCATCCAGTGTCACCAGAAAGACATTAATCCCTCTTAAAGATGCCACCTCCACATGTCACTGTGTTGGCAGCCAACCAAGTTTTAACAGGAATTTTGCTGGGGAAAATGACATCCAAATCACAGCAGGGTCAAAAGGGGGCAGCCATGGGGCAGATCTTCCAGCCCTGTGGGTCTCCAAGGCCTGGGTGAGCAAGCCACATCCCATCTCATGGACCAAGATGGCTCACCAATGTCCCCGTATCCAAGCACCACCTCTCATTTGCCTTTGCTTTTCTGTGTGTGTTCATCCTGGTTTCCATAGGATTCTTTGCTGCATAAACAAGAAACTAGGACCATTTGCTAAGATAGAAGGGGCCCCTAGAATCAAACAGATGAAAACAAGCCAGCGCTTTAAGATATCAGTCATAAGGCTTATGAGGGAATCAAAAGGAACCTGCCATGTTGGTAGCATTGCTGTTACAGATTTTGTGTTAGCTTCCTGTCACTGCAACAAAACATCTGAGATAATCACCTTAAGAACAGGAAAGGTTCCTTTAGACTCCATTTCAGAGGATTCAGTTATGGCTGTATGACCCTGGGCTTCAGATTTGTGTGTCAGTACACAGCCTATCATGGTGGAAGAGGATGATGGAAGAAGCCTGTTCGTAATTTGGCAGCCAAGAAGTGAAGGAAGTAAGAAAAGGCCTGGGGTCACAGTATATCCTTCAAGGTCAGAGCCATAAGGACTTAACTTCTTCTTACGAGGCCCCGCTTCCTAAAGGTCCCATCTCTTCTCAGTTACACCACAGACTGGGCACCAAACTGTCAACACATGTCTCCTGGGGGGACATCCAGGATCCAAACTGTAAGAGCTTCAGTGTGTTTGAGCACTGTGTGCTGTCTAAGGTCTATGGTACTGCAGGGACACAGGCCCATCTTCTGGGACAGTGATGAGCCTACAGAGATGTCAAGGATGTTAGGCAGGCAGACGGCGTACGATTGCACCTCCTGTTTCAGAGACAATAACTTCTTTCAAAAAGTTGGTGTGCGCGTTAGGGTTGAACTGCCAGGAAAGATTGTGTGTGGGGGGGGGAGCAGGGTGGGAGTGGGCTGGGTCTGAGTCTTGAGATTCTTTGATGTCCAGAGCTCTCTGACACATGAAGCCAGGCTGGGTGCTATAGAGAGGGGTGGGTTGAAGGTGCCGTGTGGTACAGGGGACAGAGCTGAGCTATGGGCAGGAAGGTGATTCTGGATGAGAAGAGATATAGGGTTAAAACAGTAGCTTAGCTATAAGCCACAGAAGTGACTCTTCTTTCTGCGATGGATTGTGGTCCTAATTGTCCTCTGTCACCTTCTCCCGTTCCACCCTGTCCTCACCGACGCACTACCCAGCTGCTCATTCTCCTCCTTTCTCACCCTTCATTCTTATTTGTTGGTGCCCCGGTGAGCTTCAGTACAGTTACTCCTAGAAGCATGGGTGAGAGGTCATTTCCAGGAGTGTGGGCAATTTGCCAGTGGTTACACCACTGAAGAAAATGTCTCTTTCTCCATCAACAAATCTAACTGGCTATGGATCCTCAGAGAAGAGTGGGATTTGTGAGCCCCTCCCCTGTCCTTGACAGAATATTGCCAAACCCAGTCTTATGCAGTTAATTATAGTTCCCAGGAGTGCCTCGGGCATGTCCTGCCCGGAATACAGCATCCCACGCCACTCCACCCTCCCTCTGGCTCTTACCTTCTTTCTTATTCTTGGAGAAAGCAAGCAACATGGTTCACTTCGGGCTAGACTTTCAACACTTATTCTCAATGCAATAACAACAACAACAAACAAACAAATAAAATTCTTCCTCACCATATGCATAAGTATTTCGAAGATACTTGTACTGATAGATAATATCCATTTAGCAAAATGACAGTGGTCACTTGCTCATGGTCTACGGTATGGGCTTTTCACCACTTTTATAAGTACCAAACACAGTTTCCTTCTGGTTGGTTAACGCCATAACGGTCATGCTGCTATCACATCAGTGGGAATCGCTGACTTGGCAGGTCATGAGTACAACATGGAGAATCCTTCACAGAATAAGAGTTTGATGACCATCCTTCCATAGCAAAGTCATAGTTTTTATAATAGCATTTTCGTATATGTGTGTGTTTGTGTGTGTGTGTGTCTGTATGTGTGTCTGTTTGTGTGTGTATGTGTGTGTGTTTGCATGTTGTCCTTATCACATCTCCCCCCCACCACTGCCTTCCCTCTTCCCTTTCTCTCTAGACACACTTCTGGAAGTGGCTTACACAATGCAAAAGTTAGAGAGAAGGAGGCTTTAAGCTCATGAATCAGAATGCTGCAGCATCAGATCTGTGATTAATAGATTCAGAGGATGATGGTCCGGGATTCTTTCTCTGTGTCTGCCTTTCAGTCTTGGTCTCTCTAACCCTTCACTGTTCCTGTGGCTAAAGCTCCAGGATTCCCTCAACATTACAGGTCTTTCATCTAGAAAATAGGCTTATGGGTTGCCCATGTCACTACTGACACTGATACACACACACACGCGCGTGCACACACACACAATCTGAGGCATCTCACAGGAAAGAAATATTCCTGGATCCTGGCCAGGCCACTGTGTTTGCTGCACATCCAGTGGAAATCACTTTTGAAAGAAGCAGTCTGAGGATACCAGCTAGACTCAGAGGCTGAAGGGATGCTACTGAGGAAGGGACATCCAATCTCCAAAGGGGATTCTCTGGTCATCCAAGTCCAGAAAACTTTCTTTGGTCAGAACGATCCTCATCCCTGACCACAGCACAGGAGGGCTTCTGCCTCACAGCAGATGGTTGACAAGATTCCTCAAGGAGATTATGCGCTGGCCATGGATGACTCTAATTTCAGATGTGAAATGTCGGTGATTGTGTCTCTGTCTTTCACCAGATGGTCAGTGAAAGAGGCAGGATATGAGGAGGAAGTCAGGAAGGCATGGGGCTATGAGAGGCTGACAGGACAGGGAGCAAATGTCCCAAAGGCCCGAGGGAGGGAGACATGTGCCTGGGGTAGACTGCATAGGGAGACCGACATCTGTTGGCATAGACTCCATGGATGTCATCCTCAGAAGCCTTTTCTGGATCCTTGTGGTCTCTACATGACTGAACAGCCCTCCCTCACCATGCAACCAGCATTCGGCCACTTCCCTGTTGCTCAGGGTGACCAGTACATCTCAGTGTCCCCAGGATTCTCATGGCTTTAGCTCCCAAAGTCTCTTGGTGGGGAAACTGTTGAGCCTTGGGTCCTTGGCAAAGTAAAGATGGTTTTCTGTTGTGCTCCTTTGGGACGTGTTTATTTGCATGTGCAGGGGGTGGGAGGGACAGGTGCCTTGTGTCCTGTAGGGCTCAGCTCTGTGCCGCTGTCCCAACACCCCTCATCCTTCCCACTGAGAGGAATGTGTATAGACAGTTCTTGTGATACCGAACTTCATGTATGAGAGATTGAAATGGTCATAAGCAAGTGGATGAATGGGTGAACAAGTTAGTTTATTGAAACAGTATGTAGTCTAGGCTAGCCTCCAACTTGAGATCCTTCACCTCAACCTTCTATGTGCTGGGGATTACAGACATGTAACACCATGCCTGACACGCCATGGAAGGTTCTTGAAAAACATGTTCATTTGCTGCCAACCTGCTCCGCCCTCTGCTTATAGGACGAAGGGCACCTGCCTGAGGGAATCACTCTTTGGGCATATGTGTGAGCTATATCACAGGGGGCCCCAAAGCAGGGTCCTCAGAAGCCTCTGGGAAGCTGTCTTAAGAACATGCTGGGCCTTATTCCCAGGATTCCTCACTCAGTAGCTCATTATGGGGTCAAACAACCTGAACTCAACCCTCTCTCTCAAATGAGGCTGATTCTTAGTCATAGGGGAACTGTGAGAAGCAGAGTCTAAGAAAATGACAGTGAAATCAAAGGCCATTGGAGACCCAGGAGGCCCTTTTCCTCAGCTCCATGATACCAGGCCAAGTGTAGCTCTCTCCAGGCCTCAGCTTTCTCACCTGAGAAGGAACTGCTGTGGAGACGGGAGATTCTGCAGGCCACCCTAGGTGGACTCTGAACAGCCCAAAGGTGGTGTCACAGAGCTGTGACCCAGAGCCTGGTTTTCCTGTCCTCTAGCCTTTGTTCGTTAGCCACTTGAGTGACTCAGGCTCCTGAGCTGCTGTGAGCCAGGACAAGTAGCTGTCCTTGCTACATGTGGGTGATATGATCTCTATGTCAAGTGAACTTGTGGAGAGCCTGGGACCCAGTTACCGCTCAGTAGCAGCTAATGAGAAACGTGAAGGCTAGGCTGATGGAGTGGGAAAGGTGCTTGTTGCCAAACCTGATATCCTGAGTTCGATCCCCAGGGTCCACAAGGCAGAAAGCGAAAATGGCTCCTGCATGTTGTCCTCTGACCTCCACACAAACTACATCATCAATCATCACACACACACACTGAGAGAGAGAGAGAGAGAGAGAGAGAGAGAGAGAGAGAGAGA
>NW_021604935.1:355707-359031 GCF_004785775.1 Grammomys surdaster | reverse complement strand
GAGAGAGAGAGAGAGAGAGAGAGAGAGAGAGAGAGAGAGAGAAATAATATAAATATAAAAAAAAACTTTTGTTTAGGTTATGGCAGGAGTGGTGATTTTTTACCTGTAATTTCAGCCCCCAGGAGGAATGAGACCCCAACTCAAAAAGGAATTATTAAGACTGATAGCTGTAGTAATCTTAGGCCACTAACCATTAGACCAACAGTGGCCTAAACAGGCTGCTGGTAGGTTCTGGAACCCGGCTGAGAATAAACTTGGGATGGAGTGGGCTCTTCATACCAGCTGGGTAGATTCCACACAAAAAGGGGGCTCTGAGAATTCCATTCACATCCCTTCTAGGACGTTCCTCAGAGTAAAGTGGGATCCCCACTCTACCTCTATGATGGTATGTCTAGAAGGTATCGGGGACTAAAATACACAGGCAAAGCCCACGACAGCCACCAGAATGAAGGACCTGAGCTTGCTTTCTCAGGCCGTGGGAAGAAGAATTGTATACCAGCCCTCAAGGAAAAGCGTGTGCACCCCTCTGTGAGACTGGCTTCAAGGCAGACAAGCCAGAAATAGCTATGGCAGAGCAGAAGCATGAGCCGGTGTGTCCACAGAGCCGGAGGACTTCAAAACACTGGGATGGATTTTATTTCTGCCTTTGTTTAATTCTTACAAAAATCAGAGGAGAGGTTAAGTGACTCCCCTAAAGGCCACACATCAGTGGTACGACTGGAGATAGGGTCACTTGGCCCCTATGCACCAAGAGCCACGCATTACTAAAAAAGATTCCAATTAAGCTGCGAACGTTGTAGACTATTTTATTTTTGAGGCAGGGTCTCCCATTGTAGTCAAGTTTGGCCTAGAATTGTAGCTCCCCCCAGTATTCCCAGTAATGAGTCTGCAGACATGCACCACCATACTCAGCTAGAGTGCTCCCTCACTTTGAACAGTCCCCGGTCCCCAGGAGCCTGGCGAACCCTCAGACACTCCTTTGTAATAAGTAGCATTACCCTTAGTTTCTCTGCAAAGACCAGAGCTTCAGAAAGGGCAAGTTACTTGTTCCATGCTGCCCAGCTGGAAGGGCCAGCCCGCCTCTGAGGAGTTCACAGTAATTCAAACAGATCTCACCTCATCCCGCCCTCTTCCGGTTTCACTTGGCTACAGAACAGGCTGCCTCAATAGATGACCTACAGAAGGGTTGTTCCTTCCCCCGTCCCCGATTACAGGGTGCACTGAATCCCACCAGGATGCTCTTTTATGTGCATGTGTAGGGTGAACTGAATCCCCCCATGTGTTTTTTATGAAGTTGTAGTGGACTACCCGCAGCTGGGTCATTCGAAGACTTCCCCTCTTGGGTATGCTAGTTGATATTGGCTTTGCTCACTTGTTGACCAGGCCCTCAGCTGGGCCATGCTCTGGAGCACCTGCACATGATGTCACCACTCCGTCTGGCCTCCCTCACCACATGGAGGCCAGGTTGCAAGGTTGCAAGGCAGGCGGAAGCTGTGCTCCTCTTGACAGTGTGGCTGAGAAAAGGCACGTAACAACTGTGTTCTGTTCCGTGGAATCAAGTGGCCAGCACTGACTCATCAAGGAGCAGGGATTAGACCTTGCCTCTCCATGAGGAGGGTCAGATAAGGTCAGATAATTCAGCTTTCCCCCTTTCCTTCGTGTGTGTGTGTGTGTGCGTGTGTACACAACTTTTGCATTTGCAGTACTGGAGATGGAGCTAGGCCTTGCACATATCAGGCAAATACCTTAACCCAGCTACATCCCAAGCCCTCCCCCCTTTTTTAAGATAGGCTCAGGCTGGCCTCTGCCCATAGCCCAGGCTAGGCTTGAACCATACTTTTCCTGTCTCTGCCTCCCTGGTGCTGGCATCACAGGCACGTGACGTCGTGGTGTGTTTGGTGGCCATGCTGTCCTATAGGCACATGTTCTTTGATCATTCCTTTTCCTTTGCAGAAATCATCCCGGTTTTTAAGAGTGTATTTGACTCGCTAGTACTTGGATTCTTGCCTGGACAGGCACAATTGCTGGGTCCTAAGTGGCAACTCCAGCTCTCTAGCCCATGTTGGACACATCGTGGTCCTTAGCAGTTTATTTCCCAGATACATTTGGGGACCTTCTGTGCATCAGGTCTAGGCTGGTCTCTGAGAATGCAGTGGCCAGGACAGAAGGGTCCCCGCAGCCGCAGAGCTTATGGTTTACTGTGTACATGCATGGGATGAGAAGAGAAACAGTGAGAAATGTAAGAGACATGGCGCAGGAAAAGGAAGACGGTGTGTGTGTGTGCTGTGCTCTGAAGGGATGGCGGATGGCCACCGACACTAGAGGACCTGAGATCACAGGTAAGCTGAGTACCCACTAAAAGAGAGGAGGAAGCTGAGGAGATGGGAGGAAAGACATTCTTATCAGAGGGAGCAGTCTGTGCAAGGTCGTCGTGTGGGGAACGCCTGGGCCGTGAGAGAAGCCATTGTGGCGGCTGACTGCAGAGTGTGGGAAACAGGAGGGGCCTTATAGTCATGGGGGAAGGGGTGACATGCAGAGGCAGTGGCAGGCTACACAGAACATCAGAAAGGAGCTTGCAATGCATCAAGAAGAATCAGGGAGCCTCAAGAGCAGAGGTTCTCAACCTGTGGGTCACGACCCCTGGGTTGCTGTAGAATGATATTTTCAAGGGTTTGCCAAAAATGATATGAAAACACAGGGGCTGGAGAGATGGCTCAGAGGTTAAGGGCACTGACTGCTCTTCCAGAGATCCTGAGTTCAATTCCCAGCATCCACATGGTGTCTCACAACCATCTATAATGGGAATCCGATACCCTCTTCTGGTGAATCTGAAGACAGTGACAGTGTACTCACATACATGAAATAAATAAATAAAACTTTTTTAAAAAAAAAAGAAAACACAGATATTTACATTACAATTCATAACAGTAGTGAAGATACAGTTATGAAGTAGCAACAAAAATAATCTCACGATGGGGTTCACCACAGTATGAGGAACTGTATGAAAGGGTCACAGCCATCAGGAAGGTTGAGAACCACTGACCTAGAGGGTAAGGTCTCACTTCTGCTTTTCAGAGACTGGTCCCGTGGAAGGGAGAGAGGAAGAAGAAAAGAGTACAGATCAGGGCTCAGGGACAAGACTGGTACTGTGTCCAGCCAGCGATGGTGGTGATGGTAGCTGAACTGGGCTAAGGGTAGGTGAGCAGTG
The DNA here is from genome assembly GCF_004785775.1 of Grammomys surdaster. Lineage (NCBI taxonomy): Eukaryota > Metazoa > Chordata > Mammalia > Rodentia > Muridae > Grammomys > Grammomys surdaster. The sequence goes on along the minus strand of NW_021604935.1, from coordinate 355,823 downwards.
CTGAGCTAACTTAATCAGATCTGAGGCCATTCTAGAAGACCCATGCTGTGCCTGAGGTAAGAGAGAGAGGGATGCAGGGATGCTGCTGGGCTCCGAGGGGTCACTGGGTGGAGGAT
>NW_021604935.1:278303-355697 GCF_004785775.1 Grammomys surdaster | reverse complement strand
TGGGTGGAGGATGCAGGGATGCTGCTGGGCTCCGAGGGGTCACTGGGAGGAGGATGCCACTTACTGCACCCTCTGCTTGTCTGTAATTTCAAAGTAGGATGGTGCTGAAGATCGGGTGGGGCCAAGAAGAAGCAGGGACCTGTTTTTCCTCTTGTGTTTAGCTGCTTTCATCTTAAGCTCTGAATTCCTCAGTATCAACACAAGATTAGCGCCACTGAACCTCTGAACGGCAAAGGTTCTCCTCACAAGCAAGCTAGAGTCCTCCTGGGTCACAAGTGTGAGGGGGGCATGGTCTGTCTGCTCTTGGGGTCACAAAGCTGATGGGCACAGCAGATAACCTCATTCCCTGTCACCTTGCCTTCTGTGAGGGATGCCAGGCCCCCCCATGGAGGTCCATAGATGCCACCACCCTCGGCCTTGGCTGGATGAGGAGTGAGCACCAGATGGAGTGTGGGTATCAGACACCCAAGGGCTGTGTGACTTGGAAAGCATCTTGCTTCCTACTCTGTATTGACACAGAGTTGTTCTTCTCAGGTTCAGACTTTATTCTTCCATCTGTAAAGTGGGCCAACTCTCACATTTTAGTCTATACTCAGCACAGTTAGATTCCTGGTGGTTTTTTTTCTTTTGCTGGAGATACTGCTTTCCTATTGTCACTGATCCATATTCCTGTTTTTTTGAAGTGGGACCTGGAGGCCAGCTGGGCTCTGGGTTGCTCTAGCAGTATCTTGGTCACCCTGTCTCTCTGGGTTCCTATTTTCTATATCTAAAGGTAGTTGTGGGAATAAAAAAAAAAAAACAAGAATGAGGGCTTGGCTCTGCCTCCTAGTGAGCTGCCCACTCTCTATAAGTAGGATTTTTTAAAGTATCAATCTTACTTTAGCAAATTTGTTGTATGGTTTAGACCCCATTTTTCCATCTGTAAAGTGGGCCAACTCTCACATTTTAGTCTACATTCAGCTCAGGGCATCCCAAGCATGGTGCCACACCCAGATAAGTTTCTAAGATCTTTAACAGCCTGGGTCGAGGCTCAACCCTCACTGTCCATCAGTGGGCTCAAGGACTTGACTCCATCATTTCTTCTTTTGTTTCTCCTTGAGCCTACCTACTGAGGTCCAGGCACTGGGCAGTGACAAGCACAGGCCAGCATGAGCCTTCGTATTAATCAGGTTGTTCCTTGTGTCTCCTTTGTTTTCTCGTGGGTCCCAGGGCATGATGAACTGTCTGCATCCAGGCCAGCAGACTGGTTTCTTTTGTTCAGCTCTCAGTGGGGAAATCAGACTTTGAGATTTCTGCCAGGGTTCCCCCTGGGTGTAGATGGATTTATTTTCCTTGAGACCTGAGGCTTCCCTACAAATTGTTCATCAAACATCTGCTGAATTCCATGCAGCATGTTCCCGAACCACACTCTGTAGTGTCTGAGAGGTCAAACCTGTGCCAAGGCTGAAATCCCAAGTGTGTTTACTGGAGTGGGGAGGGAGATGTGGTCTTGAATCTGAAGTGGCAGTTCTTGGGTATCACCTGTCCCTGACACCCTGGTGGTGAGAGGCTAACGCATCATATCACCAAAACATGTGAGCAAGATACACACTCAGAGGGATAAAGTGACCCTCTCAAAGTTGCCATCAATGAGGTATCTGGGACCAGACCCACAGACTGGAACATTCCCGAGGACAGTAGACATCGGATGCTGGCACTGAGGCTGTGTCTTGCTTTCATTCAGTTTCCAGGCCCATTGCCTTCGAAGCTTAGCACAGAGAACAGGCATTGCAAACCGTTCTCTCAGAATCTGTAGCAAATGTGGCCATGAAAACGGCCCGGTTCCCTCTTTACACACTACCGGGAAGTGTGAAGGGAGACACATGCTCCCAGATGCAAATGACTCCCCTCTTGTTTTATCTGCTTCACTCTGTGTTCTGTTTTTCTGTCCGTATCCTCGTTTTAAGTTACAAATGAAGGCAAATTGGAAACCAATCCATTAGAAGAGGGCATAATCGATCAGAATAGAAACCAAAAGAGTACGTTGCTTAGGAGTGAGAGCGCTTGCTGGAAAGGAGCTGTGAGCTGACATTCACGGGTGGCCAAGATGCAGCAAGGGGTGCTGGGAAGCAAGGGGTGCTGGAGTTGGAAACTTGGGTGATGACTTGGTTTCCCCAAAGCAACAGACAATTGGGAGAAAAGATGTGCTTACAAACTTCAAACCATGCCCAGGACCTGCATTCTGCTGGCCAGCACCAGTGATTTGGAACCAGCTGACACGTCACAGCTGCAAGGACCTCATTCTTACCCATGGGTAGTTGGGAGAGTCAAGACAATGCTTAGGAGAGCACCCATCATGGGAGTCCTATCAGTGTGTCAGCTTACTAATGTTATGACAAATTTCACCAAGGATGCTACACTTGTGTCCAGGATAAAGCCACTACTTTAGCCCTACTAAATGTCAGCTCCTATTCCCAGGTTCAGGGACTGTTGGTATATCTTTGTCCCCAGTGATGGCGCTGGGCTTGACACTTGACAAGTGCATGCGTGGTACTTGCATAAATGCATGCCTGAGTGATGAAGACGGGGGAAGCGGCCCAGGAGAGAGGAGCCAACATGGGACTCAGGTTTTATCAGATATTGCTTGCCTCGTTTGAATGGTTCTTGGGTCCCTGTCTGATTTAGGTTTCTCCAGAGACAGATGCTGAGCAAGGAGTCAAATGCAAGTGGCCACTTGGAGGTGATTCTGAAAGACTGATTCCCTCCTCTGCAGGGAGGGAAGGGTGAGAAGGTGAAGGACAGGCATGATGGATACCACATCTGATCCTGGAGCTCAGAGCAGTAGGAGAGACTGGCATCTGAGAGCCACTGGCTTGGTGGCATTGCAGGAGAGAGTTAGTAGTCATATTAATGAGTCATGGCTAATGAACAGGAGTGTCACTTCCCTGGGAGGAGAGGGGACATGTCCCAGAAGCATCTTCCGTAAGTGATTACCTTCTTCCAATAGGACCATCATGGCTGATCTTGCCCCCAGTCAGACTTACTGAGTCTGTACCTTTCGGGGTCCCACTGTAAACCCACATCTCTCTCCTACCTAAAGAAAGAACAAGGGGTCTGGGGAGATGACTCCATCAGTAAAGTACAAAAGACCCGAGTTTTATCTTTAGAACTCACATTGAAACGGCGTGGTGGTGCATGGTCATATATGTATGTGCACTGTACCCACAAGAACATACAACTACACCTTCACATATCACATATCACACACACACATCACAACATTTACGTAGCAAACATGCCTAGAGCTCTGAGCACGCCCAGTACTACACCGTGGGCACTGGTTGAAGACGGCACAGTGGGGAGTCTCTGAGTACCCCACAGGGAAGGTTCATGGCATTATGTTTTGTCACAGGTGGAGTTTGAGGTGTCTATGACAGCGGAGGCAGGCTGCATATGAAGGAATGATGGGCTATTTACTCAGAGTGCCCGCCTATCTCCAGAGTTAGCCAGAAGGAAGGCTCCTGACTGGAGCAGGTCTGGAGGAGCCACCAGACGGGCAGAGATAGAACAAGTCTCAAATAAAGGCTGACTATGGAAGAGGGCAGAGGTGCCCTAACAGGGATCAGACAGGGAGTACAGTGAACACAAGCTGGGTGACAGGGGCTGAAGGCAAAGCTCAAAGAGGAGGTAGCAGGCCAGGGCTTAGGGCTGCCTGAACAGCCATGGTAGGGAGAGTGAAGAACTCACAGTGGAATCAGATGCCTCTTGGACAGGAGCAGGGAGACAACAGCGGTGTAACTCCAAGTTTGTCACAGAGCCTTGAAGAGGCCATGAGTCTAACGCTGGGGCAGATGCCTCAACTGTCACTCAGGAGGAGGCTGTGGAAGCCATTCACAATGGGACGAGAGCCACGGAGATGACTGAGGAGGACTGGAGGGAGGAGAGGTGAAGACAGGGCTTGAGGTACGAGGAGTGGGAGCCGGGGAATGAGTCTGAGGGATGCACCAAGCATACGCACAGGAGCCAGAAGGCAGGCAGGAGCTGAGGGTGGAAGTTCTTGCTGGAGCAGCCACAAGGTGAGCGTGCACTGCCTCCTGTGATTCTCCCTCAGACATCTGAAGTCAGAGATCCTGAACACTGTGTGTGGAGAGAAACAAGGGAGGGGTTGTACTTGGGGCCAAACGAGTGGATCTTTCCACTCAGGGGCCAGCCATGGAAGTCAATCAGTGATGGAAGTTTGCAGAACCCAGGGACTTCAAGGAGAAGGCAGAGCTCCTAAGAGTGTGGAAGATGGGGAAGGATATACTTAGCTTTGGGGAGATGTTTGGGCCCTAGGGAGATATACTGACCTAGACTGGGGACAGCATAAGCCAACGGGAAGAGAGCGAGCAGGGGTGTGGTCAGGACCACTTAATGCCCTCAGATGTTCTGGTCAACATTATTACAGGCACATGCTGATGGAGGTTCTAAGGCTAGGCCCCGAGGAGCCTGCGGGAGGACATTTGGGGACAAGCCAACTTTCACTCATTCAAACATTTTATTAAACATGTCTTCAGAACTTGGAATATTGTCTAGGACAAAATGGATGCAGAACTGACATTCTGGCAGGGGATAAACACCAGAAGCAATCAATGTGCTAAGCCTTTGAGCCAGACTGCCGCAGGTGTGCTCCAGAGAGCGGGTCTGTGGTGTGAGGGGGGAGCTGCGTGAGGCAGGCTGGGTCACTTGGAAGTGAAGACAGTGTCTGAGAGAAGGGAAGCTTGGAGAGGGACTGAGGAGAGCACCGTTGACAGAGAGAGCAGCCAGGGCTGAGGCCTGAGGTTGTAGACTCACCAGAGTGGCTGAACAGCAGTCTAAGACCCCAAGTGTCTATGTGTGTGGGAAAAGGAGGCTGGAGAGAGACAGAGAAAGTGGGGTCTGTGGGCCTACTATGAGGGTGTAGAGATGGTGCCCAAGGGGACCTCTGTCTTACCTGCTCCCAGTGGGATCTCTCTCACTGTTCTGCTGTGGGGAGGATGAGCAGACACAGAAAGACAAGTCAGGAGCTGTTGCAGTGATCCAGGGGAGAGGAGATGGCCCTGGAACCAAATGGCACGGGCAGGGTTTGGATTCTAGACAGGAACCTGTTGCAAGTCAGGTACTGATGGGCTGTACTCTGAGGAAGGACAGGATCAGGGCAGAGAGCAGAGAGAGCAATTAGAGGGATGTCAGGGTGGTGCAAGAGAGTGGAGTTAAGTCAGACCCTCCTGCTAAAGTAGGCCAATTCTAGCCTCGCTTGAACTTAGCAGCCTGTGTGTGATCTGGTGGTGGCACAATCAAAAGAGGGAGAATGGCTTCTACACCTGCTAGGTGGTGACATCAGGGACCCCAAGTAAAGCTGAAAATCTGTCACCACTGTTAAATGCTGGGATCGGGTAGCACAGTCTGGATTGGCTCCAACCGCATCCCTAGGAACCACGGACCAGAATCCGCAGAACTCCCTGGCCCAGGGCAGGGTCCCATGCCACCCTAGGACAGGGTAGTAGTTTCTGAAGACACAGAAGAGATTTCAAGAATGCTTGTGCACCAGTTACTGTTTTCTCCAAATACCCTACAAAGAAAGAGAAAGGGCCCTATGTGGACTTGGAGTCTGAGGGGATACATCAGGGCAGTGATGTAGGGTCAGGACCGTAAAACAGGTGTCAAGAAGCAGAGAGACGTAAGTGTCGGTACTTGGTTCATCTTTCATGAAGTTCTGGACCCCAGTCCATAGCATGGTCTAATTTAGGGTGGGTCTAATCTCTTCACACCTCTCTCGAAACGCCTCTCTAGACACACCCAGAGGTATGTTTCCATGGTGATTCTAAGTCCTGCCAGGTTGACAGTGAAGATGAACCACCACAGTCTGTAAGCGTCACAGCCAAGCGTTTGTTAGAAAGGAGACGGGAAGGAAAACAATAACGAGGTAGGAGAAAAGACAGCAGTGAGGGGGGCTCAGGAACAGGATGCTCCAAGGCAAGAAGGCATGGAGAAGGATGGAGAGGAGAGAAGCGAATCTCATAACGCCCAGTTCTTTACGTTTTCTTGGGCAAGTTCCGTCCTGTGGAAGTCCATCACAGATGTTCAAGGGAAGCGTTCACCACTGTAGGCCAGATGCTGTGGTAGAAGGTGGGGTTCTAGAAGGCTGAAATGGAGGGCCAAAATGGAGACTATGAGGAGGAGGTTAGCTTCAAGTGAGGGGCAGGGAACATCTCTAAGCAGGCTAGTTGTTGAGGTAATTATGTTGAGAATTCCAGGGAGAGCCTACCAGGCAGAGGGAGACATATGCAAAATCCTGGAATGGAACGGCCACAGGTTGTAGAAACTCACAGATCACACCACTGGGCACTGCAAGCTGCAGGAGACAGTGGCTCACAGGAGAAGATGTCCTAGGGTGAGACAGGAATGCTAACACCAGCCCATTCAGGATTAGCAAAGTATAGTTCACACTGCACAAACTGGGTCCTCTTCAAATGGAGAGCCATTAAAGAGATTCTGGGCTCTAGGGATGGCCTAAAGGGATGAGCTTCATTTGATGGCATTGACAGTGAATGGAAAGGGGCTTGGAACAGGGAGAGCATGGGGCTGGCTAAGAAGCCATCACTCTGTCCAGGCGGTACACCAGAGTTAGATCTGCGTGACTTAGAGCCAAGTGTCAGTTCCCAGGTGAAGTTTAGAGAGAGTCATGAGCTAAGCACTGCATGGAGACAATCCATCTCTCCAGGATGGAAGGAGACCAGGCCCCTGATGGTTTGTGCATATCTGTTTGGAGTCTCACTGTGGCAACCATATCTTTCTAAGATTGTGCCATGATGTTGGCCTGGTTTGCAGCCATGGTTTCTAGGGACTTGATTTATACTGCCCTCTGTTCTCTCTAAATATGGCCAAGCTGCATGAGGGGATGTCATCTGCTAGACCCCAGGGCCTTGCTGGAGAGCTTACCGTAACCAGTTGTGATGGTCTGGCAGTGGCATCTGTGTCCTCCCCTGTCCCTTTCAGAGGATCTCAGTGAAGGGTCACATGTCTTGGGCTAGGCTGTTTGGAAAGCTCTTGGCCCGTGGTACCCAAGCTGTAGTCTACCAGGTGCAGAGAAAGGACAGAGTCCTTTCTGGATGCTTCTCTGCCGGAACACCTCCCACTCCCCATGTTGGGAAGTGTGCAGTGGAAATACTAGGCTGACCAGTTAGAAATGTCTTACTGGACTTCTGGGCAAGGCTGTGGAATTCCTGCTATTCATGGCAGGTCCTCCCCTCCTGGCAGGCCCTCTCCTCCGTGTTCCTCCCCTCTGTGTACCTGTTGTTAGTTATTTCCTCATCCTCTCCTTATTCAGGGAACAGGGGCTCACCTGAACCGCCAGCCCTGGGAGCAGGGCCTTCCTCCTTCACCCTCCTCCCTCTCAACTTTGCTACAGCACTTCTCCACCTCGGTGACAAGTGCTCTCTGGGTGTGTGTGGAACAATGGGGATGGCTATTTCCTGGCATTTGGGCTGGAGGGTAAGTGACCCTGGCCCAGAGTGGGCAGCAGCCAGAGCTATGGCAAGTGCCATTCATCACAAAATGTGAGTCTCCTACCCGTCAAGCCTCCCTTCCAGGTAGCCATATTTCACAACCTCACCTGGTGCTCCACGGAGTCAAATCTTTCCTTTTAGGGGGAAACTCTCCATTACCCACTTTGTCGTCTGCTGGGGAAGGTCTTGACTATGTCTTTTGATGATTCAGTTTCACACTGTTGTATGATTCTGTATGCTAGCCTGGGGCTAATCTGGATTGATTTATGAACCATTTACATACACACACCCCTATTACTTGTCAAAACAAATATGCAAGACCTGGTCCAGAGAGCCAGAGTTTAGCATCTCTGAGGGGCTGCTGCTCCACCGGCCCGAAGGAAGATATGTAGTTGGTCTGTCTATCCATGAATACAGCCCACAGGGCTTATCACGTGTTGCTTTGCACAGGGCAGCCATGTCATTGACTTTAGCTGGGCTAGAGGACAGGAAATTGTTTAGCGGGCTTCCTGTCCTGCTCTGTTTCCATGGCACTGTCCCACACTAGACCCACACAGTCTATGTGGCCCACAGTATTTTTATGTTTTTCATTAGTCATCCTGCCTGGTTCATTCTAGAGGTAGAACTGAGCCGAGATGGTTCAGGTGTATGTGAGGACAAAGGGAATGTCCCCACGAGGAAGCAGAAGGAAGTAAGAGAAATGGGATGGAACCTGTGGAATCGGGGTGTGGTTTCGGCAGGACACTTCAAGGGAGCCCACAGGAAGTCCATCCAGTGGTGATGGGGAACACACAGGAAGTATGTTATTAGATGCCTCAGAGCAGAGAACTGGGACCCCATAGCATGTACCCCACATTCTTCTGAGAGCAAAGACCTCTACAAAGTACAGTGTCTTTTTCCAGTTCTTGGCTCAGTGGCATGAACCTGTGACACAAAGACCTGCCGAATTCTTTCACTATTTTTGAGATATAAAAGAAGTTCCCAATGTTCCCCCACCCCCGTTCATTCCTTTCTCTCCACGCTTCTGCTCCGACCTCATGGAGCCCATGGAGCCCGTTACTCCTAAACACCCACCCCTCAGCATCATCGCAAGAGGCAGGATAACTCCACATGGGGCCTTAAACACAAACAAATCACCATCACTGAGTGAAGTCTAATCCTTCCTTCCTCCCCAAGCCAGGACCTGGATTCCTTCACAGTCAGAAATACACAAAGGATTTTCATCTCATCTCTGAGAACATTCTGGGCCGTAGAGCAGTTTATCTTCCTATTCAACCCGAAGATGCTTTCTGCAGCCTGTAAGCCCTGTGGGATTAACCAGCTCTGACGTTTCCACCCCACTGCTCATCGTTCTCTGGTGGGAGTGAGGGCGTGAGAGACGCCAGGGCTTATGGGAATTAATGTCACTGTTTCTGAGGTCCAGCCCTTAGGTAACAGAGGTGACTCCCCTCCCTTCCCTCCTAACACACATCCCGTAACCCATCCATCTTCCCCTATGAAGTTCTCACACTTTGTACTAGTTCTAGGAGTTCTGTCACCGTTCAGGAAGTTTCCAGATTCTTCTCTACAAGGGAAGTGACTTAAATGGAAGCAATATTTAGCAAACCCATGATGAAAAGATTAGGGTTCAAGCCATCTTTGGCAAGGAGCCTCTGGAGGATGTGGAGCAGAGGTGAAGTATAGACTGCTGTATGTGGAAGAGACGTTGAAGGGAGACACGGGGAAACAGGAAGCCGGTGGGAGGCTGCTGAGTCAACCTTAGTATGGCTTACTGTTGGATCGTGTGCCTCATCAGGAAGGACTGTCCTTCCTGGATTGAGAAGATGGTGAGTTCATCGTCTCTTGTGAACTCTGAGTAGAGATGCCAAGTCTCAGTTGACCAGAGGCCAGGAGCTGGGCATAGGTTAGGTCTGGAGCTGTCAGTGTGGAGGTGGTCTCCTGCCAGAGTTGAGACAATGGGGCTGGATGGGTCTTTAAGGGGGACTGGATAGGGGCAGGCCCAGCACGGAAGCTAAGGCCAGTGAACGACAGCCCCAAGACCCGAGGAAACAGCTCTTTCCTCTCCATCTTCCAAGACAACAGTGTCCCTCCTTTATTCCTCAAGGGACGAATTAAAATTTATCCATCCCTAAGTCTGTGTCTGGGTCCTTGCCCCTAAGAAGTACCATTTGGCTACCATATAAGAAACAACACAAAATGCCTAACCAGCCACATCCAATGTTTCAAAACAGAAAAGAAAGCCTTGACCAATAAGAGATACTTTACATTTAAAAATCTCCACCCTCTATTCTCTGGACAATGGCATCTGCTCAAGACACTGCCCCATAGCAAGGCTGAGCCGCAAGGCTGAGCTGAGGCCCAGAGCAGAGATGACTAACGAAGCTTGAGGCAGTATAGGGTCAGGATGTGGTGGGGGTTGGGAGGAAAGGGAGGCATAGAAGGGTGGAAGGCAGCTTCTGTTCTCTGGTCACTTCACCAGGATTTGGATTTTAGAAGAAGCGATAGCACCTGCATACCATAGGTGAAATGGCAGTGCCGAGCTATCCAGCATCCAGTGCTCTTTCTGTTACAAGACCTGTGGATTTCCATGGGAGGGGAGGAGAGTCAAGACTACAGAACACAACTCCTGCTTGACTGTGGGTACCAAACGACCTTTCGGGTTTGGAAATTACAGGTAACTGGCTGAGGTACCCTACATCTGCAAACAGCCTCAGATGGGACTTAGATACATTGTGGCGTATCCTGTGGCACTCTATTCAGCTCTTACGAAAAGACAACAAAAAGTAGCTCCGCTAGTGTTGATTCAGAAGTATTTCTGCAGGGTGGATATTGTAACCCACCAGCACCAGCATTCCTGGTGTGGCCTTTGGGCACGCTCTTACTTAAAGTGGCCATAAATAAATGAATCTGTATGGAGTCATAGGAAAGGGGCGACTGTTCTGAACTAAAAGTTCTAGAAACACCCAGAAGCTGGCCAGTAAAGGGAAGCTGGGTGGTGGGGTTAGAAGTCATGGGACTATGCCTTGCTTATGCCTGGTAACTGGTTTTCTGTTCTTTACATTAAAAAAAAAATGTATTCTGTGGGAAGATCATATGCACCTATAATAATTTTAATCATACTCATTCCCTGTATCCCCCTCACTCCCTCAGAGCCCCCACTTCTGCTAACACCTCCTCTCCTGCTTTCATGACTTTCTGTTTGGGTGACCCAATGGGTTCCTTGCAGGAGCATGGGTTGGGGATACAGTTATTAAACAGGACCCTAGGCAGCGCAGAAGCTGGATTTCTGGAGTTGGTAGACACGGCTGGCCTCTGAAGCATCACCCTGTCTGCGAAAGACGGTCTTCACCTCCAAGTCCCCATTAATGTCCCTGTCAAAGGAAAATGATGGAGCAGTTGATTATGGTGACCTGTGAGGCCAGCTGTCAGGAAAAATAAAGAGCGGATGGCAGGACTGGGTTGGTCATGGGCTGAATGTCATTTGGATTTTAGACTGAGGTGCTCGGAGAAGGCTGAAATGACACTGAATTAAAGCAGAAGAATTCCTTGTGGAGATACTATGGGGAAGTATCCTCCCTCATGGCTGGCAGTATAGCTTAGTGGGAGACTTAGGAGCATGCACACGACCGTGAGTTCAATCCCCACTACCAGAAAGGAAATGTTAAGTTTTGAGCAGAGTGTGATGGCAAATACCTGAAACCCCAGCACTTGGGAGGCTGGGGCAGGAGGTTCAGCAGTTCAAGGCCATCCTTGGCTACATAATGAGTTGGAGGCTATCCTGGGCAACATGAGAGTCCGTAAAAACTCATTTCTCCCTTTCCCTCTTTGATGAGTATTTTACTTCTCTTCGTTGTCACACCTGAGCTTCAAAGTATGAGCAAACTTTGTCCTCCTAGCGTTCTGTTGTTCTTGATGCTCACAGAGGCCAGGAGAGAGCTTCAGATAACCTGTAGCTAGAGTTACCAGCAACTGGAAGTCACCTGACTTAGTACTAGGAACCGAACTAATGTCCTCTGCAAGATCAACTAGTGCTCACTACCAAGCCGTCTCTCCAACCCTTCTGCGTTCTTCAAGCTGGGGCAAGACGCCGTCACTAAAGTCTGGTACCCATGGTGTTGTCTGGTTTTCAGTAGTGTGTGGTTTTCAGTTAGCTTATTCTCACCTCTGCAAATGGGAACAATGACCAGGACTTCTCCTGTAGGATCAGGAGGCTTAAATCAGGTGATGTCTCTGCAGTTGTGGGTGACACGCAGCTGCCAAAGGAATACCAGCTACTTCTATAATGTGTGTATGTACACACGTGTGTGTGTGTGTACATGCATGTGTACGTTCGTGTGTGTGTCTCTGTGTGTGTGTGTGACAAAAAAGTCACTTCAAGTGTTGTTCTTCAGATACCGTTCACCTTATTTTTCAAGAGAGTCTCTCACTGAGCTAGAGCCTGCAAGTAGACTAGGCTGGCTGACAAACAGGTCCCAGGCATCCTCCTGTCTCTGCTACCACCGTGCCTGGCTTTTTCACGTGGGTGCTAGGATGGAACTCAGGTCCTTGTGTTCACAACACGGCACTTTTCCGGATGAGCCACCTTCCCAGCTCCCTGCCGTTTTATCTTTATTTGGCCAGTTGAACCATTCGGAGTTCTTCTGTAACATTTTCTGAAACCTTTGGAATTTGCTCGCTTTTCAGAACATGGCAGGAAAAACCAACAAATACCTGTGACAGGACAGAGATAGCCTGGCACATCCCCGTGGTGGCACTCCGAGGCTATCAAATGAACATAGGCAGTGGTGCTCATGACTGTCATGGTTACTTCTTTAAATGATGGGAGAGAATCTGGTTCACGTTATAGAGATGAATTATCCTAGAGGTTGGCTGGTGTGGTCTAATTTAGAATCGTCCTGTCTGGAAGGAGTCTGAGAATCTCTGTTCTTCTAGGGCTTATAGTTATCAATGGGGTCCTGGTTGGTAGGAGGTGGCGTTACCTCTCCAGTTAGGTGAGGCCAGATCTCAACAGCCTTTATAATGGCTCTGCTCTTGGATCTTCTGCCTGGGGAAGATGGAGAGGGGGTCGAAGAAAAACATGTCTTGGGTGGGTCAAAGAAAAACATGTCTTGGTTAATGTCCCCACTCCACCTTCTGTCAGGGCAATGTGACTACTGTCTGTTCTCTGCTCCCAAGTTTCTGGGTGACCCGTGTCATCAATCAGAAAAGGCTAGAGGCCCCCTACCCCTAGGCACCCTGGCTCAGGGTGAATGAGTTTCTTGTTCTCACAGTTAGAATGAATTGGACCATGGGTAGCAGAGGCACACCACCCCCTGCCTTTGCGGAGAGAATTATGGGTATTGTGGGAAAAAAATATGCCTGGGTCTCTTTCCTAACCCTGTTATAGACAGTTCCTCTGTGCAGTCTCTCAGTAGCTGGGGGTCATTTTGAAGACAATGGACTTAGACACTCAGACTATCCCATGAGAAGGCTATTAAGTCGGCCTCTTTGGATTGGCCAGATCTGTGTGATGCATACCAGGAACAGGAACCTGGCTTTCTTTGTCTGCTGCTGGCTGTTGGATGCACCAGCTTCTGCGCTGAACTCAGGAGTCAAAAGAGGATTCCCAGAAATGGACAATTCTTGATCATTGAGTGAGCAGAGGCCAGAGAAATCCCTAAACACTGAGATGCCACAGGGCAGTCCGAGATGCCAATTGTGATAAAGTTGGGGGCACTGACTTAGCCCTGTATTACCATTGCAATTGGGCAGATAGGCCTTTGCATTCAGGGAGATGCAGTGACTTACAAAAGTTCTGAGACTTTTGATGGCAATACCAGAGCTCAGGTGGCCAGGTGGTGTGACCTTAATCTTTAGAAGACTCTGCATGTCTAGATAGAAGAAAGGCCTAGGTGGAGCTTATTGCTAGGGAGACCTTCCACACTGTCTCAGCATCATCATGCTTTGGACAAGCTAAGAGTAGAGGAGTTATCCATGGGTGTTACAATAACAGGATCTTCATGGGCTTGGGCCTGGCCAGTGGCCTGTCTGCCAATCATGGAAGGCTTCATTATTATCTCAACAAAATAATGACTGCTTTTTAGGCCCTGGCATTCCACTCAGCCTGCATGTGTGAGCACCATGTGGGGTTGGAAGGTCCACAGGTCTTACCTGGATGGTCAGAGCTGAAGTGTTAGGAGAGTGACTCACACTATGGTCTGCCCCAGTGGTAATAGCAGAAGCCTTCCCACTTAGAGAAGCTGATTGTCACTGCTCTGGGACTTTGCCTCTCTGATTACTGCTGTGCTGGCTCTTCTGACGAAAGGAATCTGAGAATGGAAGAAAAATGAAAGAAACACACACTTTAACAACAGTAGATACCACAGTGAAATGAGAGAACCATCTCGTTTCCTTTTGCTTTGGGTAGGGTAAGTAAAGTTGCTACAATGTCATTTGCAAAGGGGACTCCTGGCCTCATAAGTCCTACCCAGTGCCATCCAGCCATCCAACAACCTTCCATGATAATGGTCGTGATTGTGTCTGTGTAGCATGGTTGTCATTTCCCTCTGTGGATACTGAGCACTTGAGAAAGGGCAAGTGCCACCAAGGAACTGAATGCCGGGTTTTACTCTGTGTGTGTGTGTCTGTGTGTGTCTGTGTGTGTGTCTGTGTCTGTGTCTGTGTGTGTGTCTGTGTGTGTGTGTGTCTGTGTCTGTGTGTGTGTCTGTGTCTGTGTCTGTGTGTGTATGTGTGTGTGTGTCTGTGTCTGTGTGTGTGTGTCTGTGTCTGTGTGTGTGTGTGTGTGTGTCTGTGTGTGTGTCTGTGTCTGTGTCTGTGTCTGTGTCTGTGTCTGTGTCTGTGTCTGTGTAGGCCAGAGGTTGGTTTGGGGTGACATTCCTCAGGCACCATCCACTGTTTCATTTTGGGGTGGTGTTGGTTATTTGTTTGTTTGAGATAGAAACTCTAACTATAATCTAGAGCCCCAAAGGCCTGCCTGTCTCTGCTCACTTAGGGCTGAGATGACAAGCTTGTTCCTCCAGATTTTTTAGGCAGATACTGGGCATCAGACTTGGGACTTCATGCTTGCACAGCAGGCTCTTTATTGACTCAGCTATCTCTCCAGCCCTTACTATATTGATTGTTTAAATCAAGCTTAAGTAGTCACATGTGGTTGATAACTACTCTATTGGACAGAGTGCCCCTGGGCAACCAGCACGGTTACTTGTACTTTTAACTATACTTTTGTCCCCAAACCACATACATGTAAGTTGTCCTTCTTTTGATAAAAAAGGCCTGAGGAGCAGAGGGATTTTCTCAGCATGCTGTGCTGCAGTGGCCTCAGCTAGGACAGAGCTGACCCTGGTGTCACCTACTAAAGACTTTTAGACAAGACATAGGCCCTGGCCAGAAAACCAGGAAAGGGCAGGAGGTTCTGAGAGGAAGTTGTCCAGAACATAGAGTTCATATGAACCTCCTTGGGATAGAATTTCATCCTGCAAGGCTGTCAGGGAGTGTCAGCTGTTAATGACCTCATGTCTCGGTGTCTTAACGTAGAACTTGTCCTCAAGACCTGCCGTGAGGATTTTAAAACAGGTGTTTCGAGGGGAGTCTGTGAGACCCACCACAGAGGAGGTGAGAAGCATGGGAAGAGGCTGAGAGCACCTAGCCAGGCTGCATGTCCCCAGCTGGTGACACTTGCCAGGCACTGGTTGAGGATGCCATTTGAGACTGAGGAGATCCCCCAGCTTTGTGCTTAGCCTCTGTAGCAGCCAGCTCAGCAAAGTGCCCCAAAGAAGGACTCCAGGGCTAGTCCAGTGGCAACTAAAGACTCAATGGTCTTGCTCACACCAGAAGGCAGTTTCCTCAAGCCTCGCAGGGGAGGTTGTCAGTGTTTCTGTGGATGAGAACTTAGGGTCGTGAAATGTAAGTGCTCTGGCTGTGGGGGAGGGGGCTGACTTATCAAGTCAAGAAGCAAACTTAGACTCCTTGTTTGCTGTGCTTAACTGATTATCACACTACCAACCTTAACCCTAGAAAAGACAGGACCCAGTGTCACAAACCTAGAGATGGCACTATGGAACTGGTGCGATAGCTAGTTAAATAAATAAGTAAATGAATAAACAAACAAATAAAACTGAAAGACCAGAATGTTCACCTCCACGATACACATGAAATTTCAATGCAGACCAAAACTCTGCTATGTTTGCTGAAGAATTTTAGGTAAAAATGCTATCCCTTGGAAGTAAACAGACTTTTGTCCAAGGCCACTGGCTTAGGGTTTTACTGCTGTGAACAGACACCATGACCAAGACAACTCTTAAAAGGACATTTAATTGGGGCTGGCTTACAGGTTCAGAGGTTCAGTCCATTATCATCAAGGTAGGAGCATGGCAGCATCCAGGCAGGCATGGTGAGGGAGGAACTGAGAGTCTTACATCTTCATCTGAAGGCTGCTGGCAGAATAGTGACTTCCAGGCAGCTAGGACGAGGTTTTAAAGCTCACACTAACAGTGACACACCTACTCCAACAGGACCACACCCTCTAACAGTGCCACTCTCTGGGCTGAGCATATACAAACCATCACAGCCACACAATTGGTATTCCAGTCCTTGCAAGCACATAGTCCCTGGCACAACTGTTCAGCTCAGTAAATGTATGAGTCTGTGTTCCAGTAAAACCATATTTATAAAACAGTCAGTGGCCAGAGTCAGCCTTCAGACCAGAGTTGATCACCCACTGGTCCAAGCTGACCTTGGCTAATTATTTCTTTTAAATTAGCTGTTTAGACAGGACCTCTCCTATCAACCTGGGTGTTCACAAGGCCTCCATCATGGGTTAAGGACCTTCCTGAAGAGGAGAGAGCTATATAATATCTATTGATGCTGGAAGGTGCAGAGGCTCTGCTGGGCATTTACCATAGATGGCAAAACCATCTTCCTACCCTCAGGCCACAAGCTTCTCTCAAG
This sequence comes from Grammomys surdaster, assembly GCF_004785775.1. Classification (NCBI taxonomy): domain Eukaryota; kingdom Metazoa; phylum Chordata; class Mammalia; order Rodentia; family Muridae; genus Grammomys; species Grammomys surdaster. Next base: position 339,246 of record NW_021604935.1, on the reverse strand, counting down.
CAGAACCGAGTTCACCATCTTCAGTCAGCTCCCTCCGCTTCCCCATGCCAAGCCATTGTTCTTTGTCTACTTTATGGTGTTCTTAGACACCTGCACCAATACATGTCTGGATGAGGTTGGAATCCCAGCATTATCTTGATGATTATTCAATTAACGCCCATTCTCCTGCAGGTCATGGGTGTCATGAGGACAGGCTCCATGGGGTTCCCAGCATCTAGCCCAGTGCACTACACAGGGCAGGAGTGGATAATGGTCTCACACTGGAGCAACAGGGCCAGGACAAGGAGGTCAGCTCAGTGGTCACCCAGAGCTTTCTAGATATGGTACTCCCTTCTCACTTCTGGACAGGGCTGTGCTCTCCCAGAGCTGGCAAATGTGGACCTTCTGTGCTTTGTTGCATCTGCAGCCCTGGCGGGACCAGCAGGCATGACAGATTTGAGAAGGGGACCAAGGCAGACAGGAAAAGGTTGGAACAGGCTTCCAGAGTAACAAATCGTTACTTTTAGGGACCTAACAAAGAAGGGCTATTTGGGTGAGAAATAAGGGGATTGTGTTTCTTGGTCCCCACAGAAGCAAAATTAATTACACCAGCTTGTGACCTGCTGTTCCCGGCTCTTGCCCAGACCTCCCTGTGATCTTTCCCTCACCCAGGAAAAGCTGTCGCTGCCCCCCACCAGAGAGACATGAACCTGATTCATAATTTGCCTCTCCTAATTAGGCACAGAAATGAAGGAGACGATTATTAATAATGTATCCGGGATTTTAAGTGCCCCACAGGAGCCGAGCCTTGAGAATGGTGCTCTTGATGATCAACAGCCACACCGCCACCACACTGGGCTCTGTGCCCAGACACAGGGCAGAAAGAAAGACATCAGAGGAGAAAGGGTCCGTGATGCACGGGCTGCTGGCTAGAGTCACAGATGGAAGAGGCTAGAGCCCAATTGCTCTCACAGTGTGTGTGTGCGTGCGCGTGTGCGTGTGCGTGTGCGTGTGCGTGTGTCTGTGTCTTTGCCACCCTGGGATCATCCAGATAGGACCTTTACTTAGGGATACCGTCTTGACCCTTTTCATGTAGGATTGTGCTTCAATGTCTCCTGAGAGAAGGGACCCTGATTCTCACAGTGATAACAGCTTCCCTTTCCACACTGCGTTGGCCCCTCCTGTCTCCTTGCCTCACTATCTCCGTCGTCTCTGTACCTGTAGGTTTGCTTGATTGTGTTCTGTCTAATTAGCGGATCACAGGTTCAAACCTGTCTGGGTTCAAATGCTGAGATGACGTCATTGGGTCCGGGGCCACAGCCTCCTCAGCTGTCTCTCCTTGTCCTCGCTCCCTAAAAGTGTCCTCAGCTCTCATTTCTTCACACCCACCTGACAAAACCGGCCTTGGCTTCTCTGCATCCCCTGCTGCCCTATGCAGAAGGTGTCCAGACCAAGACATGTGACCTTGAACTTTGGGTTCATGACCTCAAGGCTCTTGGGGTCCTCCCATTACCAGACATCAGTAAGTCACTCTTCTAGACAACCGGCTTACAACCAGCCGCTTGTCCCTGGTACACTCAGGACTTGCCCTGGCTTCACACGTGTTCCTAGAAATGATTGACACATCCAGAAAGAGGCAATCCAGTCACTCCAGACACACGCCTCATGCAGTGCAAGCTCCCAGCCTACCTTTCCTACACAGCAGGGCTCCATCTGAGGCCCAGGCAGGGGCTCCTGAGCTAGGAGTCGGGGGTCTTTCTCTTGCTGGCTTGGGGCCCTTAATCTTCCTCTCTCCTGGAACAGACACTCCTCTCTCTTACGCATGCGCATTCACAGGTCGTTTCCTCAATCAGGCCTCTTCTGAGTAGTTGTGCCGCTGACCTCCAGTCTGAACCACAGTAACAGCTCTCCTCAGTCACAGGTTCCCTTGCAGCTCCCCACCCTACACACACACACACACACAGAGGCACACACAGTGGCACATACAGAGGCATACACAGAGGCACATACGTGAGCGCGCACACGCACACACACACACATGAGCACACACAGGCACACAGCGGCATATACATGCATACACAAACACTCACGAATACACACACACAGAGGCACATACACTCGAGCACACATGCACGCACATGCACACAAAGACACTCACGAGTGCGCACACACATGCGCACATGCACAAATGCGAATGCGCACATACACGCACACAGACACACACACAAGTGCACACACACACACAGTGCCAGACCTCACCTCCCTGTCTCAGGACCCTCTAATACCACCTCACCTCCTCTTTCCCCTCACAGCCTCCACACCTCCCACAGTCTCATCTGGTCTCTCCATCCTTGATCCTCACACATGCCGGGCACGAGCTCACTGCAGATCGTCCGCTTGACTCCTGTCCCCGACACCTTCAGGACAAACTCCATTGCCAGACTCCAGTCCTTGTTCAAGAGCCTCCCTCAGGACTGCCCTTGGGCATGCTAACACCGAGACCCATTTATCCGCATCCTTTCCCCTGGGATGGTCTTACTTAAAGCAAAGAAGACACGGTGGCCCCACGGAGGTGAGGTTCACCTCTTTCTGTTTCTCTTCCTCAAGGGCAAGGAGACCATTCCGAGAAGCTCCCAACTGGCTTCTCCTCTCCTGCCTTTTGGCTAGACCTGCAGGACCCAGAAGCCACCTAAACTAGAAGCCCAGGACTGGAGTGACCGGACCTGAGACCGTGAAATTCCATTCAAATCCCATTTCTGCTAGGCTCAGGGAAAGATGGGCTATAGGAGGAGCACTAGGATTCTGCTAGGGAGGTGGGAAGGAGGAAGGTGTCTGCACTAGCTCTCTGCCGTGGATCTTATCTAATCCGGGTCCTCCTTGGAGGATGGTCTGTGGCTTCTTTCCGGTTACAGTGGCTCAAACAGATAAAATTAAGCGTACTGAATGGCATGCCCAGCTCAGAGCTTGGACTTAACTCCAGCCCCTGATTCAAAGCCAGTGTGGATAATTAGTGCATGGAACTGAGCAACGGACACCCAGGGAGGAGGAGCCTCTGGGTGTGAGGGAGCAGAGCAAAGCAGAGGAAGGGAGAGACAAGAGGTGGTCGGTTGATGGCCATGAGACTCAGAGACAGAAGCCCGGAAGGGGGAATGTCCAGTGAGGGGCTGAGTCTGGGTGTAGACAGCTCCTGGTCAGACTGAGGAGGACTCCTCACTGTTGGCTATCTACAGTCTGGGACTGACCAGACCAGTGGTGCATATCTGGGAGATGCTGCATGCACAGGAAGACCGAGAAGAAGCTGGGGACAGAGACTAGGCTTTTAGGTCTTCACTGAGTGTAGGGCCAAGGATGTAAGCATCCCAGCCAGGGACTGGCTTGTCATCTCCTGTGTTTCACAGCCGAATATAGTCCAGGTGGCACACTGACCCTACCCTACCCCCTTCAGAACCTGAGAAAGGCTTTATTCATATCATAGCATGGCTGCCTTCCTGGCTCACTTGTGGTTTATCTATGGTTTCAAGTCTAGCCCAACCTATGGTCACCAGTGTGAAATACAGAAAAGCTTCACCCCCACACTGACCCCGAGGCCCCCCATGGGTGGTGGATCCCCTGGCACAGGCCTCCCCATGGATGCCCAGTGCCAGTGAATGGCTAGCAGCTGCTGAGAGTCAGTTCCTTGTGTCCAAAGACAATGGGTCTCTATGTAGGGCAGGCCACGAGAGAGAGTGGTGGCCCTCCCCCACACCCCCTTCCTTAGTGGATATTGGGTCTGTGTCAAACAGCCCAGCAGTGCCAGGGCTTCAGGCACGGAGGCAGGGGAAGAGCTGGGACTTGAGAAGGAACTGAGCAAGGATGGTCTTTGCTTTGGAGCCAGATCAGAAAGTTGGGCTCAGACTGTGAGGTTGCTGTGCAGCCCCGAGAAGATTCCCCTCACCTCTCTAAACCTCGGTGTCCTCCTTGACCCCTAAAGGACCGTGAAACAGGTCCTGAAACAACTCAATTTTTTTAAAATTAATCCTTCCATTTGTTTACATCGCAAACGATATCCCGCTTCCTGGTTACCCCTCCACCAACCCCCCATCCACAACCTCCCTCTCCTTCCTCCCCTTTGCCTCTATGAGGGTGCTCCCCCACCCAATTACCCTCTCCTGCCCCACCCCTCCAGCATCCCCTTATGCTGGGACAGCAAACCTCCACAGGACCAAGGGTCCCCACTCCCATTGATGTCAGACAAGGCTATTCTCTGCTATCTATGTCTCTGGACACCCATCACAATGTTTTTAACCCAGAAATGTTCCTGTCCAAAGGAAGAACAGGAACAAAAAAAAAAAAAAATGGAGCAGAGACTGAAGGTGGGGCCATCTGAGGACTACCCCACCTGGGGACACATCCTGTCTGCAGACACCAAACCCAGACACTGTTAACACTGTTGCCGATACCAACAGGCGCTTGCTGACAGCAACCTGGTGTGGCTACTCCTTGGGAGGTTCAGCCAACAACTGACCAATGCAGATGTGGATGCTTGGAGCCAACCATCAGACTGAGCTCAGGAACCCTGGTGGGAGAACTGGCAGAAGGACTGGAGGAGCTGAGGGGGACTGCAACCCCATAGGAAGAACAACTCAAATCTTTAACATAGCACCAGGGCATGTCCTAGGACACTGTCTGGGGCAGGGACAGGTTGTTGATATACTCTGTGTCCTGTGTCCTCAGACCTTTCTTAAAGGGGCAGGGCAGCTTCCTTGACAAACTTGTGGTGACAGGAGAGAGGACACACATCCCAAGTACTCTCTGGGTTCTTAAAATTGTCCCTTGAAACAAGGCTGTGTGACTCTTGTCATCTCTACCTGATGGCACTGCCAAACCCACGTAAACATAGTGTTTTGGGCCCAGCCTAACCTTTGCCTGAGGTACCTCACAGTGTTCAGGAATCAGATTCAGGGTCCTTAACCCTGGAGGGAGCAGGGGATTGACTTCTGAAGTACAAGGACAAGCCAGTGCTGGCCTGATTCAGCACTGCTTATAGACCTGGGCTGCTCTGGAAGCAGGAAGCAGGAGACCCAGGGTGGAAGGCCCTCTTCACCTGAGCATAGCCAGCGTAAAGAAGGCCAATTAGGCCTACAACCCTTTCAGTTCCCAGGGAGCCAGCCACAAACCGCTAGGGCAGCCTGCGCATGAGTCACCATTGACTTTGAAACCCAGGAGAGATGTCTAATGATGTCCCCGAGGCCTGTGGTGTCCCAGCAGTGCTTGGCATTCAGGCCGAGCCTAAGCGCAAGGTTCCTCTGGAGAGGGCCACACATAGGGTTGAGAGACAGATAAAGCCATGGCTCAAGATGGAAAATTACTGTCCCTCCCAGCCGTGTGTGTGTGTGTGTGTATGTGTGTGAGTGTGTGAGTGTGTATGCGACTGTGAGTGTGTGAATGAGAGTTTGTGTGCCTGTGAGTGTGTGTAAGTGAGCACATGTGCATGTGTGTGAGTGAGCACATGTGTGTATATGTGTGTGTGAGTGTTTGAGTATGAATTTGTGTGAGTGAGCACACATGTGTGCCTGTGCATGTGTATGAGTGTATGTGTGTGAATGTGTGAGCGAATTTGAATTTGTGTACCTGTGAGTGTTTGTGAGCACATGTACATGTGAGTGTAAGTGAGTGTATGTGTGAGTGTATGAGTGTATGAGTGTGTGAGTGTATGTGTGTGTGAGTGTATGTGTGTGTGAGTGTATGTGTGTGAGTGTATGTGTGTGTGAGTGTATGTGTGAGTGTATGCATGAGTGGTCATGTGTGTGAATGTGTGTCTTTCTCAAAGTTGTTTTCATTTGCATTTCCTTGATGGCTCAGGACATTGGACACCGAGGACTTATGGGCCACTTCCATTTCTTTCAGGAACTCTCTATTTAGCTCACTGGCCCGCTTATTGATCGGGTGGCTTGCCTATTTTCTTCAGCTCTTTATATAGTCTGGATAATCCCATCTGATGCATGGTTGGCAGAAATTTTTAGCAGGCCGTCTCTTCGCTCTGACAATGGTTTCCTTTGCTGTGCAAAGATTCTTAGTGGCCTACGATCTCCACGGGTGGTTCCTGGGCTTATTTCCCTGGGCTCTGAGTCCTTTCCAGAAACTTCTGGCCTGTGCCTACATCTTGACACATTTTTCTTTAATGGCTTCAGAGCTCTGGGTCTTAAGATAAGTTATTCGTGGACCACTGTCTTGTTGCCCATTGTTTCATGTATTTGGAATGTTCTGGATATTTCAGGAGAGTCAGCTGAACCCACTCCATTACCCTGTGTTGCCTAGAAGCAGAAGTCTAAATGCTTTTAACCATGGCGTCCAGGGCCTGGTCCAGGTTGAGTATTCCTAGTCCTTTATTTGGCGTGGACTGACTAAAAAGAATGAGACTCCCTTGACACAGCAGACTTGAGCCTGGGCCCTTCCCCAGTGCCCTCCTGGCTACCTGACCATCATCTGCACAGGGTCAGGAGAGCTGACTGATGGGTCAACTTCTCTGGGGCTCAGGAAAGGGTAGCATGACCCCTGAGGTTTCAGGACAGCTCCTGCCTTTCTGTCATGTCTAAAGGGAGCGACAGAAACAGCAGAGATGCCGCTGAGACAGCTCTTTCCTGGGGCTTGGCACTCCCCTGTCAGGCGACCTGCCTGTCACCCAGGATTGCCATCTCAAAGTGCAGGCTGCCCTTCCCTTGCTTACTGGCAGTCTGTGCATGTCGCTTCTTTTGGAGATTGCAGGTTCCTCACTGAAAGAGGATCAGGTCTTAGTCAGCTTCATAATCATCCCTGGGCAGCTGGCGCCAGGTCTGGCAGAAGACAGCTTGCGTCTGATTCATCTCTGCCTCGCCCCCTCAGCTCTTAGCGGTAAACACTGAGCATGCTCAGTTCATGTCCAAGGGAATGCACACACACACACACACACACACACACACACATACACACATGAATGAGCGCTATCAGGAGTCTGCCTCTAATTACGAGCCTCCAGCCTGCCCACCTGGTGAGCTCTGATCATCTTTGCAGGGGTACTGAGGGAAACTGAGGCAGTGACGAGGCTAGTGGGAAGCTCCAACAGCTGCAGGGCCCCGCTGCGGTCCTCACATAAGTTGCTTCGGTGTTCATTCTCTGTCCTGAAGTGACAACACCCAGGCTTCCTCCAGCTCTGGCATCCTCTCAAGCAAGGATAAACACGAATGCCATCTTCGAATCTATCTCTGGCTTTGTGTACAAAATCCATCACTTATGCCTCAACTAGGTCTCCGGAAAGACTCCTCTCCACAGATGGGCTGTCTCCTTCTGCACTGGCAGTGTTCGTCTGCACCTGCTGGGTTCCACTGGTCTCAGACAGAAGGGCACACAACAAGAGCTAGCTGGTTCTAGTAGCAATGCTTTGAAAAAGGGCCCTCAAAAGAAAATCCCCACCTCACCAGCAAAGTGTAAGGAAATTGGGCTTTGCCAAATTCTCGACTTCGGCTTAAAACCCGACATGTGGATGGAATCACTAAAGAGGGCCTCGATGGCACCTTTGAGGGACAGTTTTAAGTAGGTCCCTCTAGCTCATTGTGATCGTCCCTAGCTGATGGAATCATTCACTGTAGTGACCAAAAAGAGTGCCTTCCCCTTCCTGGGTTCACACTCTGGGACACTAGACAGAGGTGTAGCCACTCACTGAGACTACACACAGGAAGACGGCAGCTGCAACACGCTGGGTGGAATGACCTGGGAACATGCCCCCAAACAGGTCAGAGCCTGGGAGAGACTCACAGAAGAACTTTCTGGTCCAGGAAAAGAAGGGGCAGTCCTTCGCAGGTGCTGGAACAGTCTAGACGCTGCAGCTGTGGGCAGGGAACTAAAACTCCATCAGTTTACCCTGGGAAGACTCTGCCATGTCAAGGATGCTCTCAAAAGGGGAGGGAGATTTGAAGTTTGATCATTTTTACCAACAGAATCATTGATTGAGCTCCTGGATGGGAACGAAATCCCGAAGTATCCCGCTGGCTCTCCAGCACCAGTCAGAGTCTCTATTCTGCTTGCTCTTGGTTCTGCCTTGGGGGTACCAGAGTGGGAATATCTGGGAAAGACACCAAGGTGTTTGTTTGCTTATGATATTGATCATATCTCTCTCCCCCTCTCAGACACACACCATAGAACCATACTAAAAATATGTTTACCCAAGAGGAATATGAAACATCTCTGTCTATACAAAAGACTCCCTCAGAGATGCTTGTTGCAGCTTTTCTTACGAAAAATTTGCAAACAGCCTAAGAGTCCATCAGCAGGTAAATGGATAAACAGTTGACAAACAGAGAGAGAGAGAGAGAGAGAGAGAGAGAGAGAGAGAGAGAGAGAGAGAGAGAGAGAGGAGGGGGAGAGAGAGGAGAGAGAGAGAGGAGAGAGGAGAGAGAGGAGAGAGAGGAGAGAGAGGAGAGAGAGGGAGAGAGAGAGAGGAGAAAGAGAGGGGAGAGAGAGGAGAGAGAGGAGAGAGAGAGGGAGGAGAAAGAGAGGGGAGAGAGAGGAGAGAGAGGAGAGAGAGGGAGAGAGAGAGAGAGAGAGGAGAGAGAGGAGACAGAGGAGAGAGAGGAGAGAGAGGAGAGAGAGGAGAGAGGGAGAGAGGGAGAGAGGGAGAGAGGGAGAGGGAGAGAGAGAGAGAGCGAGAGCGAGAGAGAGAGAGAGAGAGAGAGAGAGAGAGGAATATTACTTATCCACAAATAGGGGAAACTTCTGGACTGTATAGCTACCTGGGTAAATCCCAACGCTGCTGAATAAATAACACAGATGTAAAAACAAACAAACAAAACAGAATGCCTTTCACGTGATTTGATTTACACGAACACCTGGAACAAGCCAATCTTTTCTATTATTTAGCCATCATTGGGGTGACTGTCCCAGGTGAAGGATTGTTGAGGAAGAGACTCAAGGACATTTTGAAAGTCTTGGGGACCATGAATGTGGCTTCTGCTGGTGTAGACATCTGTCAGAAGATGTGCAGGAATCCCCCTGGACACATCCCTGGGTTCTTAGGTATCTTTCACTGGCTCAGTACATGTTGTGGCCTCCTTCAGGGTGCCCAGTACAGAGCTGGGGACACAGTTGTGATTCTTGTGCAGATCTTTGTATATACTGATGACTTGTCTAGCACTGTCTATCTGTGTGGTCTGTCCACTCCTCTCTTTCCTCACCCTCCCTCTGCTCCCCACCACCACTACCCTTTTGTAATACTCAGGCCTCTTGAGATGGGGATGGGCTCTCTCTTTGCTTTACTGAAGAGGTGGGAATAGTAAGCAGTCTCTTGAGACCTGTTCTCCAGGTGAGCATCAACACCGCCCAGTCCAACCAGGGGACAGGATTACCCTAAGGACTCCTCATGGGTAGGGTGAGGACAGGAAGTCCTTGTGGAGTTGGGTGTGAAAAGCTGTCATGTTACATGGTTACCTGGCTCCTTGCAGACCGAGAGGGTGGCATCTCCTGAGCCAAATCCAGGCATGAAGAGCGAGAATCTCTCACAAGAAACTCAGTATAGAATCACATGGAGGGGGCCAGCCTCCCTCCTTGCTCTTCCTAAGTCCCCGGTGAGCCTGCCACCCCACCCCCAACCACAGAGGCACCAGATTTAATGCCTTGGCCGAGAGAATGAGATGTTCTGTTATTTTTCATGGGAAATTAAGCCCGACCCTGCTGTCAGTTAGCTCATGCCTGGGAGGATGGAGGCCTGCTTAGCCAGGCGCTCAACCCCTGCTCTGAGCTCGCCAAGGCGGGCTGGAGGCACTGAGTGGGGGAGGGGCTGGCTGGAGGCCAAGCATGATGTCACCTGCTGAGGTGGGGGTAGGGAAGGCAGGAAAGGTCAGAGGGCCTCACTTGGGGTGATGGATAGCTATGAGTGCCACTCCCTCACCAGTGTCACACAGATCCACCTCTCTCATTCAGAGACACTCCAACGTTGGTCTCTTTCAGCTCCCAACTCTACCTCCTGCCCTACGGAGGACAACTGGTGGTCCGGCCTGGTGATCATTGTCGCGGTGGTCTGTGCCTCTCTGGTGTTTCTGACTGTCCTGGTCATCATTTGCTACAAAGCCATAAAGAGGTGAGTGTCCAGCCACCATGCCCTCCCTGGGAGCCCCCTGGAGCCCAGCAGAGCTGCGACAACTTTGGCCACTTCTGTAAACAATAAAGATTGACACTCAGTTAAGGAGCGGGAAGGATGAGCAGAGGGCCCTCTCTGTCCCTAAGCTGTTTAATGCTTGCCATGAATTTACTTTAATGGCTCCGGCTGTTTTTCTTTGTTCTTGTACCTTTAATATTTCAGAGTTGATCACAGACATACCTTCCCAAGTGTTAGGACGTTTGATTCTGCAAGTTATCCATCTGCTTCAGCAAATACAAAACCAGGCATAAAGCACCTCCAAGCACTGAAGGGCAGCAGTCATTAATAACATTTCTGGGAAATATGATTAGGGAAGGTTTACCTTCCCTAATCCCCGAGCTCCAAAAGTTACTTCTAATTATTATTAGAATAATTGTTAGCATCTCAGATATTTAATTTTTTCCCCTGAGTCCACTCGCCTGTGTAATATCACTTTAGCAATTCAAAACCAAAAAGAATGACAAAAGAAATCTTAGAATGAGGGTGTGGTCGGGCTCCCAGGTCCCAAGCTCTGCACCTGGGCAGGAGAGGGAGGACTTGAGCTGCTGCAGACCTGGGCACACACAGACCTGGACACACACAGACCTAAGCACAGGCATCCCCAGGTGGCGGGAGAATTTACTTCTAGGACTTAGGTCACAGGATGAGCTTCACAAACAAGATCAATATGGAATCCTCAGGAACTGACTAGACCCTTGGAATTTTCAGGCTACGCTGTGGGGTTCATCTCTCTGTCCTGTGGCCTTAGTCCATCTCCCAACCTTTCTCCCAATGGTGCTGTATTTTTCAGATTAGGAAACTGAGTCTCCAAGGAGCTAGGAAGCTGCCATCCTATCAGAATTTGAGTCCAGAATTGTGTGGTGCCAAAGTCCATCTCTCACCATGCTGGAGCGCTCAGCCAAAGTTGATGATGGGCCTCCGAGATCCTGTCTGCCCTTCCTGGGGAGCGAGGAGGAGGGAATGTGGGGATTTGATGTCTGTGTCCTGCTGAGATCAGAAGGTCAGACAGATAGACAGACAGATAGAGAGACAGACAGACAGACAGACAGACAGACAAGCTCAAAGGCCCTGAGACCCAGTAACTCTGGGCACAGACCTGGCTTTGGATGGAGTCTTCCACTGCTAAAGTGTTTTGTGACTACCTACTATGTGCTGGCTCCACTAACAGAGACATGGCATGTTTACAAATGATAAAGATTATTTAGCCATAAACTATTCACCTGACCCCAGGCAGGAGAGCTGATATAGGCCTAGGAACAGCTGCTTGCTCTGGGTGTTCAGAGGGGTCATGATGAATCTCAATTCCAGTTGACAGTAGTTGGAGCCCTGAGCCTCTGGGACTTTCGGAATTGTAGCATGGGCTGTTCATTGTGTACCTTGGGGTGACAGTGCAGATGCCACCGTTGGCTGAGTCATAGAGGTGACTCTTCCCGGAGTGAACAAGGCTGCTGTTCAATATGGTCAAGTTTGTCTTGTCCTTCTGTCCTAGTGGGCTTCAGGCTATCTAGTCTCATACAAAGCTTTTGGGCTCAGACCTTGCCTTATTCAACTGACTTGCCCTATTTGCCATCTTGTCAGTCCAGTTCCTTCCCCCAAACTGTAGGTTACACCACACACACACACACACACACACACACACATATACATATATATATATACACATACACACATACACACACATACACACACACATACACACACATATATATATATATACACAAACATACACACACATACACGCATACAAACATACACACACACACACACATACATACATATTTGAGACAGGTTCTCATAATGTGGCCTAATCTGGCCTCAAGAAAACCCCCTATTCTGCTGCCTCAGCCTCCAGTAGACACAGGGAGCCCAGGCCAGGAAGGACTCCTGAAAACCCAGGACAAGCCTTCCTGGGCTGCAAAGGTCACCTTGGGAATCAGCAGGGTCCCATGTGTGCCCATAGCCAGAGAGAAATAGGTAGAGGCTGTCTCCAAGGACACACTTATAGTTTTGCTTTGTAGCTGTCTATTCTGCTGTCTGAAGTTTCAGAAGAGCAGATGTCCAGACTCTCAGTGGGTCAGGTGCCATGTGGTCAAACTCTGTCCACAGCACCTCCCACAAATGATATTCACCCCTCATGACCATGTGGCATCTCAGGAGTTTACAGAGCACTCAGGGAGCCTGAGATATCCCAGAAGTTCCCTGTCTAGAGCTCCATATGTGGCCCGGCAGTACTTTCTCCAGTGTCTGTTCTTGGAAGGGCTCTGTCTAGTACAGAGCCACGACTGCAAAGCTCTGCAGAGAAGAGTCACAGCCTGGCAGGGACCTCTCCCTGCCTGCCACACCCTCTGCTGCTCCCAGAGCCAATCCAGAGAGCTGAAGGATGAAGTGAGGGTGCCCACAAGTCACACCCATGGTTCACCTTCACCGTGCACCATCTGCTTCTCCTAGTGACACCTTGGGGGCCGGGAAAAGCTTTTCTTTTTCTGGCTTTGAACTCATGACTGGGGAAATCTGTGCTCTATAGAGGAGGCTTGTGTCGGGCCTCTGGTGTGTGTGTGTGTGTGTGTGTGTGTGTGTGTGTGTGTGTGTGTGATGAATGTATCTTTTCCCCAACTGTGGGCTGCTCAGAGCCACACTTTAACTGCCTCCTCTTCAACAGAACAGCAGCTTGGGTGCCAGCAGAACCCTAGAGCCCATGCCTGGTGGAGGCAGTTCCTGCAAAGGCCCTTTGGGGCTCTGTGGCTGGAGCCCCGTGCATGATGCTCCCCAGTAGAGATCAAGAACACCCAGTGAGTCAGGACAGAAGGTCTCCAAATGACAAGGCTACTGTCCCTCATCCCTTCTGCCCAGAAGCCAGGACACATGGAGACACTCACTCCCCTTTCTTTTGGTTTTAGGAACCAGGCCATTTAAAGGAGTTCTCTGTGGCCTCTGCCTTGCTTGGTGAGACCAGCCCAGATTGGCCCACAGATTGGAGGATCGGAAGAAGTCCTAGCAATGTCTGCTAGGTCTTCCAGAGCCTCAGAAGGTGCATGCTAAGTAGGAAGTCTGGGCAAAATGGAGGACTGGTATGATGGCCACTGCTGGCCAATCAGCTCCCATGATGCCTCTCTGACAGGAGTGCTAAGAGCTAACAGATACTTACAGAACACTTACTGTATGGTAGACACTCATTCACACGCTTGATCTGCACTAATGTGTTTAATCCTTCCAACAAACCTATGAGGACACTGTTGTACCCGTTTTATAGATAAGGAAACTGAGGCTCAGAGAAGTTGCATAGGTTGCCTGAGTTCACACAGGTGGAGAGCAGTGGAAAGCTGAGGTTCTAGAAGCTGTGGCCTCTGCCTCTTTAAGTGGGTAGTGTCACCCATGAGTGCTATGTCTGGTGAGAGAATGGAGTCACAGAGCTTTCTTCTTCTTTGGGGACAATTCAACTTTCACTGGCACCAGTGAATCCCAGAAGGCTTTGCAAACAGCTATGTCCAAAGTATGGGGAACAGAACAGAGGAGGTCTTGGCTCAGGTGCAAGGATGTGGGCAGGCCAAATCTACGTTATCATGAGAGCTTTTTATGCAACCGTCACCATGAGCTGTCTTCTGGGAGCTTCCCTGGCCCGTGATTGAAGCTAGGTGAGACAGACTTTTTGGAAGGATATATAGGGGTACTTTCCCAAGGGGCCAGACAGAAGAGCCTGTTCTTAGGAGAAGGCCTGCTGGGGATGGTGACCTAAGGGGACAGGCAAGAAAGACAGTCTGGGTCCCACTGCAATGCAACTGGGGCTCTTGGCAAGTCAGTTTTCACTCAGCCTCAGTTTCCCCCTCTGGAATGACTCTTGATTCCAGCCTAGCTTCTTCCGGGGGGCCTGAAGAGGGACAAGGATCCCCACTGTTCAAAGCATGACACACCAGGGGAGGACACATGGATTAGAGCTTGCCTTTCTAAAAGCCGCTGTGGCTAGGCTTAGCCAACTAGAGTGATTTCTTCTGTGAGGAGACTTCTGATACAAAAAAAAGAGGGCAGTGTGAATAAACTTGACCTTTGTGTGTCGTGTGAGGTGTCCTGATAGTCTCCGCGACTCCCCTGACCATCTCACTGGCTCCCCGCTTTGCCAGGATTTTTTTTTTTTTTTTTTGCAAGCAGAGTCCATTCTGAGGTTTTTGAACCAGTCAGGCTCTGGAGGATGCTGGAGAAGACAGATGCAACCGATCCCTGAGTTTTTGAAGATGATTGTACATGTCTAGTTTAGATAATACCTAGCAAGAGCCGTTTATGCTGGGTACCTCTGGGGACCTGGAGGCGCCTGAGCTATGCTCAACCGGAGTCCTCTCCACTAAGAGATAGCAGTACAATGGTATGAAGCAGAGGGTTATTCAGTGCAGCCCAGGAGGTTGTAGATACTCAGGGTGGAGGCCAGAGACCTCCTGAATGACTCAGAGGAGAAACAAGGGCTTCAGCCAGGCCAGGAAGTAGCACTGTGATGTCACGCCCTCAGCAAGGGGGCGAGACCCGTGTCTCTTGTACACGGAAAAGGAATGGATCGTGGGTTCAGTGGCCTCTGAAATGAGCTTTTGATGGTTCGACAAAACGGATAAGATCCACCGGTGTGTACTAGCTCAGCTTGGGAATTTGTCGTCATCATCACCCCTGCCATAATCGTCACCGCAGTCACTGTCACCACCACTATCAACCCAACCGTGACCACGGCTATTAAATCCCACCATCACCCCTCCCACCAATAATCCAGCTATCATCCCATCTGCCGCCACCACCAGCATCTCCACCACCTCCCGTACCATCATCACCTTCTCCACGTTATCACCACTACCATAACCTCTTTCACCATCCTTATCACACTAACCATCAGTGTCATTCTATCTACCGTCACCACCATCTCCTCCACCATCACTAACCCCTTCTCCACCACGACCATCACTATAGCCACCACCAGTAGCATCATGGGTACCACCACTGCCACCGCCAGCCCAGCCGGTGTGGCTAACACCTCCGTCACCCTCACCACTAACTCACTCACTACGTGTACCATGATTTTGATTGCGCAGAGGCAAGGTACAAACTCCGATTGCTAACGCTGCTCCTCGTGAACCAGTCAGAGCTTGATCCTACTAAGCTGGCTGTACATGGGTTATCCAGAACATTCCGATTCAGATCGTTGTCTCCTTCCCTTTCCCTTCTCGGTAGGCCCTGGCTTGCATACTAAATTATAGGTCATCCTAGTTAAGAGTCTTTGTAGCTTCTGACCCCACAGAGGTGCTAACCTAGACTCTGGCTCGGAGGTTACACTGTCACAGTTGCTTGGAACTGACTATGTCCTTGTCCCCACCCCTGATCCTTTCTAGGAAACCACTGAGAAAAGAGGAAAACGGCACCAGTGTTGCTGAGTACCCCATGAGCTCCTCACAGAGCACCAAAGGGGTGGATGTGAACGCTGCGGTGGTGTGAACCTGCAGGCCCCAGGACCCACTGGCCAGAAGGGCACCATGGTGACACTGGTGGAGACGGAGGACAGGGGGACATGAGCTGACCCTGGGTCTGTCCAGGACTTCGTGCTTCGCAGGCCTCGAGCCTCCTGAATGAGAAAGCATCCTCTTCCCAGGCTAGCCCTGGTCACTCCCAAGGGGTGCAGCACCAACACCAGGCTTGAGCCAGGCTCCCCTGCATGTGACCCCTGAGCAGTGTCACCACCCAGGGATCTTCCATACTCTCCCCCTTGTCTCGTGTCGGGCACACCGATTGTCACCCAGTTGCTACCGAAAGCATGTATTCCAATGAAAGCAGAGGATCTGTCTGTCTGCCTAAGGCAGAGAGATGCCCCACTTTAGCCAGAAGAAAGGTGATCCAGGGACTGCTCCCATTCTGGAAGCTTCCTCTCCTGCAGGAAACCCACATGCTCCTCTGTGGACATTCTTACAAAAGCCATCACACAGCCGTGAGACAAATGTCCCCTTCCAAAGGTGCTTCCCACGCATCTGTCCATCGCTGTGTCCGCCATGGTCTTCCGTCTCCAGAGCCCGTGTCACCCTCCGCTGCCCACCCACAGCCTAGCCTGTGACTCCTTACTGCACACCTGCCTCAGGAAGCAGTCCGCTCAGCCTACATAGTCCCCAGAGAGTGAACTCAGTGTCTCCCAGATGCCCGGGCAGAGGTTGTCTCCAAAAAGTCAGAGGTTCCCTTTGCCCACTCTGGATCTTCAGGAAGCATCAGTGTGAGCCAGACCCTGCCTCACTGGACAGAGGTCACAACTTGTGCCAAACCTGTATGGGCACTCTGTGCCAGGCTGATGCTCGTCTAGAGCTCTGTGACCCATGTACCCCCAAAGGTCCCCTGAAGCCTAAATTTGGTACCCGGGAAGCTCCCAAGAGAAGGTGGCCTTCTGTGTGTCCCTGGCGTGGCTTTCTCTGTGGCCCAAAACTCTTAAGGCACCAGAGCCTCCTGAGTATGGGCAGAAGGGAAAGTGGAGAAGAATAGTCTAACACTGATAACGCCCCCACCCACCCACCCACAGGCTTGTTTCCCTGGAGGCCACCCACACAGTGAGGTGTATCCCTTGACTCTTGTGATTTTGTATCCCTTGCTCCCCCCCCCAACTCCCCTCACCAGCCACATGTACTTGACTAGAAGG
Organism: Grammomys surdaster; assembly: GCF_004785775.1. Classification (NCBI taxonomy): domain Eukaryota; kingdom Metazoa; phylum Chordata; class Mammalia; order Rodentia; family Muridae; genus Grammomys; species Grammomys surdaster. The sequence goes on along the minus strand of NW_021604935.1, from coordinate 322,477 downwards.
AAGCAAACCTACTGGAGCGTAACACCCCCACAGCATAGAGATTTAGCTGAATGCACTAGCCTCCTCCTCAACCACCAGAGATGTCTGGTGGGTGTTTGTGCTACAGGAGAATTTCAAAAATCAGTCCTATGAGGCTGGATACCCTGAGGCTGCCACTGCTCTGCTCCTGAGTCAACAGGTACAGGCTAAGGGGCAGTTCAAGGCATGGCACACCTCCTGTGAGTGACATTTGCCCTCCTTTGCTTGAGGACATGGTTTTGGGGTTAGTTTTGAATTTCCCCGTTACAGCCTTGTGCTCTGGCACAGGGTCGCCAAGATCCTTCTCTAGGGCTGCCCTCACCTCACCCAGGGGAGCATCGGGCCGTCCTCTTTGGATGTGATACCAAATGACAAAGAAGCCAGAGAAGGTAGATCAGGGACAGGCAAGACAAGGGTGAGAAGCCTGTCGGGCTCCACCCTAGTGGCTTGTCTCTCACACCATCGCCACCTTGATCTAAACTGAGACAAGGGCCAGTCTCCTGGTGCCTGTGCCAGCAGCAGACACTGAGCAGATAGGAGGCCTGGCCCTGGCTGTAAACATACACACTGTAGAGCCTCACAGGAGAGAGTAACACCCTCCCACTCCCACCTCCAGTTATCAAGACCCAGGAGTGAGGAAGGGAGACCCGTGGCTGGAGGGGAGCTACCTACTAGGGGGCCTGAGGGCTGGGCGGAGCCTGAGATCTCCGAATATCTATGTCCAGACCTTAGCTTAAACCTAGGAAGCACACAGTGTGTGTGTGTATGTGTGTGTGCTATTATCAGGGACCACAGCTGAGGTTGCACTGTGCTTGGCTAGTGTGGATGTAAATTCTCTTTAGTGGGCTTGCATTACCCCATCCCACAGTTAGGGGAAACCAAGGGCCTAGGTTTTAGAAGGGTTCCCCAGAGAACAGCCTCCGAAGCCCAAGACTGGCCACTTAGAGGGCGCAGCTCACATCACAATAGAAGGCACTAGTTTTTTTTTTTAAGCCCACACGGCTGTAACATATATAAAATCAACATCAGCCAAGAGTGTGAACTTAGACCTTCATTTCAAAGGGTCCTGTGTCAGCTCCACTAAGACCTGTTCTCAGTACAGCCTGAATGCAGGAGTCAAAAGAAATGCTCGCATTCACGAGTTTCCTCCAGTGTTTCTCACCTGGGGTTAAGTTGTTTCAGCATTTAGGACTTCCAGGTTACCAGGTGTTTCTACAAGCCTTCTAGAGGACATTTCAGATGAAAAAAAGAGTAGATGTAAAAATAGGCATATTATATATAGTTATATATATTTAAAGAGATATCTATCTATACAAATATATATATATATATATATGAATATTGTATTCTGATCTGTACAAATATGACCTAAACAGTCCAGGCAGTGTGTGACCTGCAGTGCATGAATGTAAATACCGTGAACTCTGCCTTCTTAGCAGTGCGTGTGTACGGGAGGCGACCGTCCCGCCAGCACTCGGCCTTGGTGGGCAGGTGCACGCATCAAGATTCAGCAGCCCCTTCCTTACGAGGAAGGAAGCATCGAGATTTTTTTTTTTACTGTCAATAAAAATATACTTATAAAGATGGCTGTTACTGTTGTCTGAAATGGGTAACTGACCCTGAACATGGGTGAGAAAGAGCAGGCAGGCAGCTGTGAGCCCAGGGCAGGCTGGGCACCTTGAAGGTGCTTTATGTCTTTTGATTTATCTTAAGGTCGCAGGTATGTGTTTTTATTTGTTTTGTTTTTTGAAGATTTTTTTCATTTTTGTGTGTATGAATGTTTTGCCTTCATGTGTGTGTGTGTGTGTGTGTGTGTGTGTATATATGTATATATATATGTGTGTGTGTGTGTGTATAAAGACAAATATATATATATATATATATATATATATATATATATATATATAGTATGTGTGTATATACATGAGGAATACACACACACCATGTGTGTGCCTGGTGCCCTTGGAGGCCTGAAGCAGATATCAGATCCCCTGGAGCTGGGGTTATAGATGGCTCTGAGCTGCCTGATGTGTGTGCTCAGACCAGACCTGTGTCCTCTCTAAGAGCAACAAGTGCTGTTAATGAAACACCATTTCTGCAGCCCGAGGGCTGGTCTTTCTAAGCCCAGTCCTGTCTTTCATCCTCTCACCAACCGCCTCCGTCTAAACTGAGACTAGAACCACAAGCCGTCCCATTTTGCCAGGGTGGAACTAGTTCAGACCCACGACTCCCATGGTCCACACTAATAAGGTTCCAGGAGAATGGTCTGGCCTTTCTGTGGGTATCCAGGCATTTTCTGATCATGCTGGAGGAGTGGAGTTGGGCCCGTGCCCACTATCCTAGAACATCTATCCATCCTGGACGTCAGTGCTCACTTCCCTGGCCTGAAATGTGCTCCAACAGAGGGGCCTCAGAAAGTGCAGGTCCACTCTAGACTGTCCTGAGCCTGAAGGAAGTAGGGCAGGAGCCGCTGAGGCCTGTGCAAAGATCTAGACCCACCAGGAAAACTTCACCAAGCTTCCATCTTTCTGTGGGCCAATGGGGTCCCTGCACTTGTGCCGGAAGGGAGGTTGGGAGAGAGAATGCCATCCTCAACTTTAGGGTAAAAAGATGGATCAGAGAGGGGACTCTGTTCAAGGTCACAAAGAGAGCAGCCAACAAAGATGGAGCTGGAACCCAAACCTTAAATGCTGGCTTCTGCTTAGCACTGAAGGGACCTCAACATAGACTGTCTCCCCGTAACTGAGATACAGCCGCTTTTTCCTACTTCCTTCAGGTCTCCAATCTCAGTGACGTCAATAAGGGGGAGGGGCTAAAGAGCCCCCCATATCCTGAACTAGGGGTACAAGTCTCCCAGCTGACCCCCAGCCGGGAAGGTTGTCATCTCAAGACAAGGACTTGAGCAAGAATCTGTATTCTAGGCACCAGGGAAATGGGAGGAATTACGGAGATCCCTGCTGAGCCGGAGACTTTTTTTTTCCTCAGCCCTTTCCCAGTATCAATGGTGCCTGAAGAGCTGCCAGCTATGGGAATTCCCATTCAGTCAGGCACAGAGTGGAAGAGCCAGCATCACAGTTACTGTCAACAAAGCTGTCAATAAAAGCATCCACACCACTCAGGATTTTGACCTGGCTCCTCTATCTTGGTGCTGTTGAGGATGGAATACCTCGAGCCTCATACACACTCCTGTCTACCCGAGCCAGGGCTCCACAGCAGCAAGCCTGGGACCAGACAAGGACAAGACAGAGCGACCAGCCTGTGTGTAAGGCTCTGTCCATCTCTGCCCCACAATGAGGCAGAACAGTGGGACCAGACCCCTCCTAGGTGTCATGTCCCCCGCCAGCTCTCCTTGCTGAGGTCTCTGTTGCTTGTTTCAACTCCAATGACCAGCGTGGCGCGCCACTCTGACCAGTCTGATAGCAACATGGCTGCCACCAGCAGGCTCCATACACAGTGGCATCCTGCCACTGTGGTATCTGGCCAGGCAGCTGGAGAAGAGGGAGAAAACCATTCTTGGGCCCATGAGGTTGGTGGAAGCAGACCATTCTTTCTCTACTCTTCCATAAAGTGTGGCAGTCAAATATACCATGAGGCATCTGGAAGTCAGTCCTGTTCGCAGCTGGTCACACCACCATTTGGATGGGCCCACCACATGCCTATCCAAATCTCAGCTAGGAGGGCATCTGACAATTCTCTTACTCGGTCACCTGCAGTCCTGTGTCTATCCCATCACAGTCACCCAGGCCCCACCCCCTCACTCTCATATTAGAGTGGGGTACTGGCTAAGACCCGTCCTCTGAACACTTCAGGGATCTCCTGAACACATCATCTGGTTCCTTCTTTCTTCATGGCCCCCCATACCCCCAAAAGGACTCTACCTCCAGGAGCTATGCTGAACACAGGTCCAGCTTTCCCTTCCTGAGGTCCCAGCTGGACACCTCAGATGTCCTTGGCTACTGAAATATGCTTCAGCCTTTCATGCTGCCCTGCAAACCAACACCCACCCTCCTGGCTCCTCCCTTTCAGCCAACCGTTCCACTTCAGGTCTTCCTTCTATCTGACTGTAATTTTTCCTTGATCTGCCATCTGTCTGCCTGCCTTTCATCCAGTCCATCCATTGGCTACTGAGCCTCCTTCCCTGGCCTTGGTCTTCAATCTTGCTGCCCTGGGCCCTGCTACCCCGCTCCATCTCCCACTCACTCCCTTTCACCCATAACTGGATATACTGCATGTCTCTGGTGCGTACCACCCGGCTCCTTGACCAGCCCTTGTCATCCTTGATTCTTATTAGACTTGCCTCTCTCTGCCAAATAATCCACTATCCAAGTCCCGTCCAGAAGCTACCTCCTCTCTGCACTACAGAGCACCCGCACCCTGCACAGCACCCCTTTAGTCCAGTGTAGCTCTGCCTTTCTGTCCTTCCCCATGGGTGTGATTCCTTCCATTATCCTGTCATGTGATCCTGTAAGCTCCTTGAGGCTCTTGACACCCCCCCCATGCTGTGTCCTGGGGATACAGAGGGGACCCTGCAGTCTCCCATCATCCTTCAGGAGCAAGCTGCAGGTGGCAACAGTTCTGCAATGTGCCCACAGCAGCACATGGAGCATGTGGAGACAAGGGACTCCCGGGCCGGATTGGCTTTCCAGAACTTCGATACCTTGGCCTGAATCTTCCCCTTAAGCCTCGGAGACACCCTTCTTTTACAGAGGGTAAACTAAGTCTCGGAAATGTTAAGGCGCTGTCAGGGCTCCAGGGAGCAGAGCTGCAGCTAAGATACGATTCTGCATGGCCACGAGTTCTAATTCTTCTGACTCAGATGGGCTCACAGATTTCAAATGACTCATACCTCCGCTCTCCCCCACCACAGGCAAACACTCAGAGTTACTTCTTGGAAGCTCAGCAAAGAGGCAGGGCCTGAAGCCATCCCCGCCTCTAGACACTAGCTGCAACAAAAGCTGCTCAACAGGTGACCTCTGGCTGGCTCTATAGCTTCAGAGCCTCAGCTTTCTCTCTTTGGGGGGAGAATAAGGCCTGGCAGGCTCTCCTTCCTGACTGCCTCTGAGCACTCCTGGTTTCTCTCTGGTCTATCACCTTCATCTAGCTGCAATATAGCAATGCTGTCCGGTGAATAATTGCTGGTTTGTGCACACGCTTCCTGCCCTACCTGTGTTAGAAGATGGGATGTATGGGTTTGAGTCTTACTCCTTACCAAATCTCCAGCCCTCCTAACACCCTAACGTGCCTGATGTTAGAAATGTTTGTTAAGCCGGGCGGTGGTGGCGCATGCCTTTAATCCCAGCACTTGGGAGGCAGAGACAGGCGGATTTCTGAGTTCGAGGCCAGCCTGGTCTACAGAGTGAGTTCCAGGACAGCCAGAACTACACAGAGAAACCCTGTCTCAAGAAAAAAAAAGAAAGAAAGAAAGAAAGAAAGAAAGAAAGAAAGAAAGAAAGAAATGTTCGTTAAATTAACTGGTTCCCAGTGGTTTACAAATTCAACACAGTATACAGGAGCAAAAAGAAGAAAACATTTTATTTCCTATAAATGCCTTCAGCATACAGTTGGGTGTCGTCGAACCTGAATTTACACATGGTGATATTTTACCCTTTTATTTCTCTAATGTCTTTCAATCAGCTTGGTTTCCTGTGGCCAGACACTGTGATGTCATTCCAAGGGTCACTTGCCTCCAGAAGGCACCAACCTGGGCCAGCAGACTGGCAACAGCATTATCACTGATAGGTAGCAGCTCGCCTTAGCCCCGATGACTTTTCTCAGGGGTGTCCAGTCTCTGCTGCAGAAGGACTGGCTTGGCTCCCTCCTTGAGCTGACCAGGCTATGCCTGACTCTTCTAGCTCCTGGGGTAACTAGCTGCCTGCCTAGTGCTTGTGCTAGAAATGTCCTCCTGATGTATCTTATTTTCTTAGCCCCGGACCCTTGGGGATTCTGGCCTCTGATCAGGCACGTGGGCTAAAGAAGGGATGTAGACACTTCCAGGACTCCCCTGGTGCATGACTAGCTCTGCAACTATGTAACTTTTTGAGGAAAGATACAGATACATCCCCTGGCTTCCCATCCCTCCCTGTTTTCTTCTCTCCTTCTTTTGACCACCATTCTACTAGGATCCAGAAGAGGTGGGCACTGTCTTCTCATCCTCTTTGACTAGAACTTTCTTCACGTACAGGCCTCCTCCTGCCCCCACCATCCGCAGAATGGTGCAGAATAGACCGAGGCGTGCTGTTTCCTGGAGAGGAGTAAAAAAAAAACATAGGCAGTTATTATTTTCAAAATATTATCCCCATTACAAACACAGTGCTGTGCTCCTTCCATGTGACTCCAAATGCTGGCAGAACGTGCCGTGTGGAGGAGGATTCCCCGGTTGCTCATTCAGACTTGGAACCGTGGGAGCCTTGAGTCAGAGCGCAGAGCGAGGCAGCGTGGGAATGGCACACTGAGGAACTGGAGCCAAGCGGCCCGTGGCAAGCTGTGATTTCTCTTCAGCAAAACACCAGCTGTCACCAGCGTTATGGTAAGTGGTGACACACAGACCTAGGATGGGATGGGTCCCAGAAGAGCTCATCGCTGATTTACTTGAAATCTTTTTTTTTGGTGCTGAGGACAGATGACACCTTTTCTCGTACTTTTGACAGGGATGGGGAACTGTCACCTCCATGTTGCTGCTAATGAAACTGAAACTTTAGCATTTCGTGCATGATGAGAGGGCAGGAGGACATACAGGTCCCAAATCCAACCCCAGGCTGTAAAACCTGTGTCTGTGACATCCCCTTTGGTCCCCACTGGAGCCTGGCTTCTGCTCCACCGGCTTAAGATCTCCCATACCCAGTGCCCCCACCCCATTGGTCTCCAGCTCTGCAAGTCCCCCTCCTTTAGGTAGACTGTCCTCACCTGGAAAGTGCCAGGATCCTTCAGCTTGATTATCCATTGATCCCTGTCTTTGCTAAGTGGCCCCTTGAAGAAGTAGAAATCAAGGTGTCAGCCAGGCAGCCGCAGGAGGCACCCTTCTCCACTGGCCCCGCAGGGACCTGTCTGGGCTGTGTCATTAAAACACTGCTTTTGTTCCTGAAAACAACCGACAGTCTCAGACTCCTGCGAACCTCGCTGCATGCAGCTTGTGCCAGGGGCTCACCTCGGCATACCTACCCATCCTCGGTTTCTCTGTGGAAGAGTTCAGCATGGTGCTGGGCTGCTGTTCGTCACATTGAGAGGCAGGGTCCTTGGCAGCCCAGAGCTTGTATCAAAGGAGTGATGTCGACCAGGAACATGAGGGTCAATGCAGAGTAAAGAATATGGCCTCCAGCCCTGCTGTTTCCCTTTGCCCTTTGTCCCCTGTTGGCTGAGGGACTCTTTGGAACCTGTAAACTAGATTAGTAAGACCAGAGCCTTTGGGGCAACGAGGTAAAGAAGGGTAGACTACAGCGCCAGGGACCAACTCAGAGACCGCAGGATTTCTGTTCAGAGGCTACAGTGCTGAGGAATTGGTTTTTCCTGATTCTGAGGCCAGATTGGTGGTGGGAGCTAGCCCATGTGAGGCCAGATTGGTGTTAGGAGCTAGCCCATGCTGGAAAACACATGGTTTTCAACCATAGCTACTCCGGTCAAAAGAAGAAATAAAATTGAAAGCTCATCATCACACAAAGGCACTCTGGGCGCCATCAGCCTGGAGGCTCCTCACTGTTGTCTTTGGGTCTAAATAGTTCTTGTGGGTCAGACGAGCAGTAAAGTGGCTAGTTGCTAATTACTGTAACATACAAACTGAGGTTGCTGAAGGCAGACACATTGCTGAAAGGCTCCTGCAAAGAGCCTCCTTTTCCTCCTCTCTCCTATGAGGCTCATCACTAAGGGATTAGGGGTGCCTGCCTCACACTGTTGTAAAGATTAAGCAACATCACACCAAAAGCTTGTGACACATAATAAGCGCTCGTCAGCGCTGTCTGCGGCTGTAATCAGTTAACCACAGGTCTTTTCAGAACTGACTGACTCCCACCCAGCAGCTTCCAAACTGAAGAGCTAGCTGGTCACCACAACCTTCAGTTCATCCAAGTTTGTTCTGTTTCTGATTGTTATTGTTACTAATTCTGTGGTGTTAAAGGTTGAGCTCAGGACTTTGCACACAGTAGGCAGGCATTCGATCCTTCTACCTACACCCCACATTTTTTTTAAATTTTTAATTTAGAAACAGGGTCTAAGTTGCCTAGACTGGCCTTGAACTTGTGAGACTCCTACTTCAAACTCTCTTGTAGAAAAATCTATATGTATGTGTGTGTGTAAGTGTGTGTGTGTGTGTGTGTAAGTGTGTGTGTTATAGGTGGGGGAGAGAAGGGAGAGGGAACCTGCAATTGGGATATAATATATGAGAAAAAATTTAAAGGTATTATAGTATTTGTGAAACTAAATGAGATTCAAGTTAGGATCTATAATTTTTCCACAGAAATGAATTCCCAAGATAGAGGGAAAATGCTGTTGTCAGATGAGGTGATTCTTTTGTGAGGACAACCAATAAACAGAAATGCGCCTGGAAAGCCCCCAGAATTTTGTCATCCATGCTTCTGACACAGCTCAGCCAAGACAAAAACAAGCAATTTCTAGAGGAGCTCTGACATGGGGACTTACAGCCCTAAGTAGAAGCCACTGCGAGCTGCACAGCCCAGAGGAGGCGCCTAACTCAGGGGTTTTCAGTGTCCTGCCTTCACAAACAGAAGGAAGCGCCGCACCTGTCTCAGACAGGACAGTAAGGGTAATGTCTAAAAGCTTCTTGGGACCTTGTAGGCATTCATTACACAGGGGCTGCCTTGGCTGCCCTTAAAGGTCCCTCCTATTGGCTCACTGCTTGCTTCTTAGCTGTGGGTGAAGCAGGCCAGCCTCTCTTTGACCCCTCAGCCATCATGAGTCACGGGTCACCCTTTATAACACCATGGTTTTATACCGTGCAACAAGTTCTGCCCATTCCATTCTGCATAAGAACCATCATTGTCGGAACAAGTCATTCGCCCAGTATACACATTTGCAAAGGTATAGTAACAGGGAGTGCCTGCACTGTTCAGTGGGTGCAGGGGTCCTCCAAACACAGCTCATCAGTCTTAGGGGACAACCCGTCTTCTCTGACCTGATCCAGTCTTCTTCTATCCTGTTGTCACTTGACAATGGAGACGGAGCAGTCATACCACTTGGCCTTAGAGGAGACTCTCAGGGAAGAGAGTGCTGGAAACATGTCAGTGTGTAGCAGAATGAGGTGCTTGCAAGTTGATGACAGACAGTGGACTCTGGGGACTGTTGGCCCACAAATACTTTTTGGCTCCCATGGTCTCGCAGATCTTGATTCCAATGTGCCAGCTCAAGGGAAACCAAGCATGCAGCTATGAGCTCTCCTCTTCCATGTCTTTGCCAGGTAGCAGCAATCCTCCGGAGGTCTGTGGGTCCCTGTGGTCTCCCAGCAGCATCATAGTCCTCTGCCTGCTGGGACTTTCCATTACCCCAGGATTGGAGAAAAGACCCATTTTACAGAAAGGGAAAACAGAGGTGCAGACACAATAATCTGTCCAAGGTCAACCAACTAGTAAGAGGCATATACACCAAGACAAATCATTGAGAACAGAATCTTTGTACTTAAAGAGTTGGGTCCATGACACTCTTGGGAATCTTAGAGTAATTTGAGGACACTGAATCCAGTACAATTCCCTGAGGGAAAGAAAACAGGGTGACTCCTTAACCCTTCTCCAAGCTACTAGTGCTTGCCCCCCTGGACCAGGTGGCATTTTGCTGGGCACTCTCCACCCTAGCCCTTGCTAAGTTTCATTAAAATTTGTTGTGTTGTTTTTTGTTTGTTTGTTTGTTTGCATTAAGAACCCTATGAGGTAGAATGTGTCTTTGTCCCCCATTTAAAAGATGAAGAAACACTAATAAAGAAATTCCCAGCATCCCAAGGTAGTGGGGTTCCTGCTCAGTACCCCTTCGTGGCCTTTGCCAGGGACAGGGATTAGCATATGCTCTAAAGAGCCAGGTGATGGCTGCATGGAGAAGCTTCCTGGGAAACAGTATCTGTTGAAACTCCGCTCAGTTACTGCAGCCCAAGAGCAGCCACGGTCTACATGTGAGCGGCAGCTATGGTTTGTCCAATCACACTTGAACTGGCCACAGATAGATTCTGGCCTGTGGACAGTCTCTAGCCTATGAATGGTATCTGGCCTATGGGCTGCCTCTGGCCTGTGGACAGTCTCCTCTGACCTGTGGACTGCATCTTACATCTTTGCCTGTGGACAGTAGCTAGCCTGGAGATGGTATCCGGACTGTGACTTTAGTTGATCGGTCCTTGACCTACATGAACAACTTTTCCTCCATGGGCAATCCTGTTTAAGTGCCTTTTCTCTTTCTGTCTCCTAATACCTGAAGTCTTGCTCATGGAGGGCTGACATAAGCTAACTAGAGACAATACAAGCATCTGTGGGACGCAGTGCAGGCTGGGTAATTTGGAGATCTTGATCAACCAATGAATAGTCGTAATATACTGACCAGAGGGACAGAGTTTGTATCAAACTGGCAATAAAATGATCATTGTCCTCAAGGGCAAGGAGAAAGACATGTCTGGGTGGGAACACACAGTAGGTGGTAACTGGAATTAAGACTGGGTTAAGGGTGCAACTCCAGCCCACACGGAGAATACAAATACAAAGAACCAGAGTGAAGACATGTTGGAGAAGGAGCTGACATTGTCTAAGGTTGGGATGTGACCATGAAGAATTAGGTTGCCTGGGGCCTATAGCGGACTCTGGATGGGGAGGTCAACAAAACCACTCCCCAGGAGACTGATTAGAACTTCCTCCTCTGGTGGGCAATCCTTCTAGGAATCCTTGAACCTGAGAAGAATGTGACAACTGAGCCCTAGCTGAGCCCACTGGATAACACCAAAGAATTAAATGCACCCGATTCAGCAGATACTATTAAACACATAGTATGTGCCATCCTCTGGAGATAGGATGGTACATGCTTCCAAGGCTAATTTCACCATTTGCAAGTGAAATTAATATGTGTGCAACTTACTGGAACACAGAATATTCACAGAAACACAGTCAAGCATGGCTGGGGGGCAGAGGAGGGTCCTGACTAAGCAAGAGGGCCTTTCCAAAGAATATGTCAGTAAGATACAAACAGCGTTGCTTTGATGCTCTTAGATGAACCAGTAGGATCCCTGCAGGCGCGCAGAAACACCAAGCTCTGTGATCCTCCCTGGAGCACTCACACAGCCTAGGACTCTGAGAAGCATATCAGGCTTCCCAGAAGAACAGAGGAGGAGGCTCTTGCTAACCAACTCGTTTTTAAAAAGGGATTTTTTCTTGTGCTTTCCAAGTCCTTGAAAGGGAGTGGACTAGACAAGAAGAGAAGCCCTTGTCTCTCAATAATTTCGGTCTTAGAGGAGTTAAAGATCTGTAAAAGTCCTGAAGAGATGGTTGCCAGGAGGTAAATGCTAACCCTGGAAACTGAGTTTTAAAAACCTCAGGCTCACAAAGATAGTAAAAATGCATTTAATAGTATGACAGCATTCAGATTAAATGTATACTAAGTCTTCTCTGGTCAGTGTGTGACAGTGAGGGGGGGGTGAGAGGGTGGGAGGGGAGAGGTTGCTTCCAGAATGCTGAGGTAAAAGTATAAATAAACCTTAGTCTTCTTATATGGTTAAAACTTCATTTTATAAAAACGTAACTCCGGGGGCGGCGCTCAGAACCTGTGCAGGGCTTCCTCTGGTCCACTGTGCAATGTACAGTTTTAAATGGAGTCCTAGGCAAACGTTAATAAAAGAATAAGATGATGACTCAGGAAACTAAAAGGATGATCGTAAAGCTTCTAAGAAAGCCCAGCCCAGAACGACTGAGTTGAAAAACTAGTTTTAAAAATAATACGACTTAACAGACGGTTTTGGGAAAGTGTATTAAAAACAGCAACAACAAAAAACCAATTTGCACAGTTTAGCCTCCTAATTTCTAAGTGCACTTTGTAATGTTCCTTGCAAGCTGCCTCTTTTCCTAGGGATAATGACAAAAAGCTTCTGTCAAGTGTCACTGGATTCTGGTGACTTTAGTTTGTTTTTTTGTTTGTTTGTTTGTTTTGTTTTGTTTTGTTATTATTGCATTTCCAAGAGTGGATTTGTAAGAAAAAACACTACAAAGGTTTCAAAAACCCTATTTATTCTCTATCATCAAAAATAGCAACAGGGGGACTTTATACAACTTTTCTGTGAGTACCCACCAGTCTATTTTTTTTTCTTAAAAAAAATAGAAGTTAGATAAAGAAAAATGATTTTGGTTTGTTTTTTTTTTTCTTAAAAAATAATGTAAGGAAACACTTAATCAGATAGCCCAAGGAGTCATCAGAAATATGTGTAGCAAGAAAGCTTCGTTTGTGGCCCTCTCCGGCCTTTGCACGTCTTTATACTAAACTAGAAAGAGTGTACAGTACCAAGGTTCCCCAACCTGCTTGGATCAAATTGTTTGTTTGTTTGTTTGTTTGTTTTTTTATACCCATTATTGCTAAGCCAGTGTGTTGATACTGGAGCCGAGGAGTCCGCTCATAGAGGATAAAATTGAGAAGCTGCTTCCGAGGACTGGATCTCCACCTGGGCCATTTTGAACTGGGTGCACTGCAGCCATTTCCGGAGGGCTGCTAGGCCAGCACTGCTCTGGCCCGAGCCGGGCAGCGTCCTTAGGCTGTGGTGGTTCACGTTGTTCTGAATGGCCTGGAGACGAAGCTGGAGGCCGGCAGATAAGTGCTGTTAAGAAAGGATAGACAGGTCAGTTCTTTCTGCTGAGTGCACAGGTCAGGTGGGGATGGGCGTGACAATCGGTCTACAGGTAGAAATCAGACCGGGTCTGAAGAGAGCATGCCTTCAAATTTGGCAGTGCTGGGGGAAGGGAGTGGAGATGATCCTGCTCTATGGCATCCATACTGATCAGGTCGTGTTGACTCGCTACAATGGGAGCATGGAGCCGATGCCCGGCACCTGGGACTAACCGCGCTGGGCTGAGCAACTAATCACGTTCAGCATGGGCGCCTGAACAACCAATCACGTTCAGCACAGGCGCCTGAGCTGATGCAGTGGTTAGATGCTCAGGCTCTGAAGTGGGGAAGTTGTGGAAACAAGTCTGTATTAGGGTTTTGCCCCAGGAAGAGTGGGGATATAGCACTTATTTCAGGGGCTCCATAAGACAAGTGAGTTGATAGACTTTCTAGAAGGGAACCTGGCTCATAGCAGCTGGTCAGTCCATCTTACTATTATCATGGTCTCTCCGTCTCCATGACACTAGACAAGGAGAGACCATGTCAAAGTTTATCCTTCTCCCAGCTCCCCTACCAAGCACACTCTGTTGACAGTTGCCCTGCTGGCTTTTGACATCCCAGGTGTCTTGAGTCCACACCCCTCTCCTCCCACTAGCACGACTTCCCAATCTAGGGGAGGAAATCCAGCAAGAGTGTTTTTGCCTCTTCCTCCCCACAACGTTCCAGATACCGCAGACAGGCACTAGGTGTGGACGAGCAGTGTTTGGCTCTGCCATTTATTGCCAAGCCCCACTATATTTGTCACTAAGAGCTATGTGCCAAAATGTCACCACCAGTGAGACCCAAGATTGAGAAATACATTCACTCGGGGGGGGGGGGGGTGTCCCTTCCAGGATCTGGGACCCTATCCAAGTCACTGTTCCTTATGGTCCCAACTTTCCTCATGTAGAATGAAGGGATTCAGGTCTTTCTGAGCATTTATTCTGGCATTTATTTGGGGTTATCCTTTCTTCCTGGAATTCTTTCCATCCCAGATTGTCACATGATATCACTGGGTTAGCCTGCGCTAGACTCCATGGTGATCTTCTTAAATAGGGTTTGTCCTCTAATTAGGGGCCAGTGCTTTTTCCGAAATCCACAGTGAGCAGAACCAGAGCCCCTGCTGACTTCCTCTGTAAGCCCCTTATCTGCCAAGAGTTGCCTGCATTATCAGCCCAAGAGACCATGAATAGACCAAAATGGTTCCTTCGTTGTAGTCAAGGGAGCAGTAATGTCCTTTTAGGGATGCTCTGAGGTTCTCTGGAGGGAACAGAGCTTCCAGACAGCCCAGGGGATGACTTACCTTGGTATTTGACTGAATCATTGGTAGCCACATAGGGATCAGCTGTATGGAGAGAGACAGAAGGCTAGTTACTGGTGTCTTCCATTCTCCCACATACGTATCCCTTACTGCAAGGGATCACAGGCTGCACTGAATGTGCTCAGCACCACAAGAGATGTGGGCCTGCCACAGAGTCACTGTTAGCAGCGGTGAGATGTGAGCCTGCTGTGGCTGCTTAAAACACACACTTTAGAGGAGATAACTACGCTCTCTTGAATTTACCAAGCAAGGGAAATTCAATGTGTATGTGTTTAATTAAATCCTTATTTTCTTGAAATGGGATTTCCTCCTCCGGATCTTTACAGTGAGGCTCCGAGAGGAGTGGCAACTGGATTTGCCTGGAGCAGGTAAGAGTATCATGGGGCAGTGTGCGGAACACCGCTGAGATACAATGTATCCGTAACAGAAAAAAGAGAGCCCTGGAGGTGCCTGACTAGGGTGGGACGCAAAGGCAAGAAGCCTGCACTACTCCACGGGAGTGGTGGAGGGGGAGAGCAGAGGGGCACGGGAGGAGCCAGAGGGTAGATTTTTTTTTTAAAGGAAATCTATGGAGAGAGTTCAGAAAACAAGATAAGCTGGGAGTTTTTAAAGGATGGGTACCCACGAGACAGGGTTTGTCTCTGCTTTGCCTCTGAAGCGCTCCTTCCTTGGGGTCATAGGACCCTATGAGAACTCTCCAGCAGCCGCTCTCTGCTCTCTGCTTTGATCTCTTGCTCACCCTTCTACCCATTAAAATGTTCATAAATGTTCATCACTTTGTAAGTACGGAAGGAAGTTAGGGATGTGTCCCCAGAAATGTGTCCTCATTGGTGACTTAGAAAATGGGACAAGAGATGCCAATCCAGTCAATTGGAAATGTTGGTTTACGATGGCTCTTCTCGGCACCTTCTTAAACGGATAGGCATTGTGACACTTCACTCTGTGTTTTTTTTGTTTTTTGTTTTTTGTTTTTTGTTTTTAAACATCGCTCTGACACAACAGTAGGGCTCTTGTAGATTAAATTGAATTTCCAGAAATTCTGTATTGTAGTCCTGGCCTGCAGTGCTCAGAATGTGGCCTTATTAGGAAACAGGAATGCTGAAGAGGTAGTCAGTTAAGGTGGGGTCATACTGGAACAGCGGGACCTCAATCCAATGCATCCTCATGAAGAGGGGAGTCCGGACACAGACACACATGGGGAGAAGAGATGGAAGCCAAGAGATGCCAAAGATCTACCAAAGGCTAGGAGAGAGGCAGAGAGATGTCCTCTCACCGTCCGTACAAGGAGCTAGCCCTGCTGGTACCCTGCTCCCAGCTCTTCAGACTGTGAAAGCATAAGTTTCTGATATTTAAGCCACCCAGCCTGAGGTCCTCACCATGGTGACCCCAGAGAAAGAATACAAGGTACTTTGGGAAGGGGCAAAGCCTGGATGCAGCTGTGGGAGTGTGCAGAGCCATAAGGGTTGGGAAGGACTCCTGAGTGCTGAGAAGAAAGAGTCTTAGCAGGTCATGGAAAGGGGGGGTTAGAAAACAAAGGCTAAGCCACCCTCCATGAGCCACAGATGACCTTGTGTGACCCATTAAGGGGGTCTGGGCTTAATTCCAAATTCACAATGCCTCCCAAAGACAGGCAAAGCCCTTTCACCACAGAGGCATGATGGCGACAGTTGAAGAAAGATGAAGAAAGCCATGGACATTGAAGTCAGGGTCTAGAGTAGAGGTCCAGGTAAAGTAGGAATGGTTTCTGGGCATGGAGAAGGAGAGAGAGAGAGAGAGAGAGAGAGAGAGAGAGAGAGAGAGAGAGAGAGACTTCCTGTAGAAGTAGGTTGCAGTGGTCTGCAGAGACATTCTGCATGCACAGGCAACCTGCAGTAGTCTGAAGATGAATGTGGCTGTTCCACATGACTGGAGTTTGCAGGGCAAACTGGAGAGAGGAGAACCATGTGGAAAAAGTGGGGAAAAGGAGCTGCACATGGAGACAGAGTGCCATGGAGACAGGGTGCCACGGAGACAGAGTGCCACAGGTCTACTAGGGGTCTCCCTGCACTGCAGCTGAATGCCGACCAGTGTGCATCAGCAGGAAAAGCACCCAATACTGAGGAAAAGATGTTGCAAAGTGACTGGAGGGAAGCAGCCATGCTGGTCACATGGGGCGAGAAGAGTCTGTGCTCACTGGATGGGTGAGAGGAGAGGACTGAACAACTGTGTCCAGAAGGGGCTCCGTCACAGGTGCTACAGAAGTGCTACTTCTGTCTCAACTGACAAAGTTGAAGAGCCAGCCCAGGAGAGGTTCAAAGACTTGTGAGTAATTTAATTATCTCACCAAATGAGATCAAGAATGTTCAAATGAGTATAAAAACAGCTAGCAGGAATGTCAAGAACTAAAAACTAAATAAAAATAAAAATCCAACAAGTCGGGCAAAGAAACAGAAAAATGACCCACAAATGAGAAGAGAAGCCAGTTAATAGAAGACAAGATCAAAAGGACGCGGACAGTAGAATTAAAAGAATCGTTACACTTATTTTTAATTAAAAAATTGTTCATTGATGAATAATGTGTGTGTGTGTGTGTGAGAGAGAGAGAGAGAAAGAGAGAGAGAGAGAGAGAGAGAGAGAGAGAGAGAGAGAGAGAGGATGAGAATAGATGCGGATATCAGAGAACAACTTGCAGGAATCCATTTTCTCCCCTGCCATATGGGACTCAGGCATCAAGCCCAGGTCATCAGGCTGGGTTGCAAATCTTTGCCTACTGAGTATCTCATCCACCTCACTATGCTTACTTCCAGGGAGATCAAGAGAAAGGATGGCTGAGACAGTCGGACAGAGACAGTCAGACAGAGGAGCTGAAGATTAACAGTTAAAGAAACTGTGGCGATGCCTCCCCAAACCCAAAAACAAACAAACTCAAACACAAGACTGTAAAGGAAACTCCCAGGATGCACCGGCTTCCAACCAAACACTTTAAGACAGTGGAAAAGCCTTCAAAGCGCGGTGGGGGGGGGGGTGTCCTAACAGTAGGAAGCGCGCAGACTCCTGCTGGGAATAATAGAAGCAGGCAGACAGTGGTCACAACAGCTCTCAGAGTGACCCTGTGTATCCAGAGCCTGGTACCCAGAGCGTTGGATTATTAAAGCACTGCAAGCCAGGTGTAGTAAATGACGATTATTGAAATTCAAAACCAGCCAGGTCTACATAGTGATACCTTGACTTATTTGAATATAATAAATAAATAAATTGCGAAATATTTTTGAGACATAAAAAGCTAAAGTAATTCATTACTCTCAGGCTGGTGTGAGAAACGGTTTTTAAAAGTAAATAAGGAATGATAACAGAAGGTAGATGTGTAAGCAGGAAGAAATAGAAAATAACTCGGGAGCTAGAGAGATGATGACGTAGGGGCTAGAGATTGCTCAGTGGTTAGAGCAAGTCTACTCATAAAAGACCCAGGTTCAGTTCCCAGCACTCATGTTAGATGTCTCACAATTATCTGTAACTCCAGCTCCAGGGGATCAACACCCTGTTCTGGTGCGAGCAAGTACATACATATGGCAGATACCTCCACAGTCACACATCCCCACACATAAATAAACACAAAACAAACCCTAAAAAAGAAAGTGGCAAATAAAACAATAGAAAATATAGTGAATTCAAAGCCTATTTCAAATCCCTTTAAGGGGTTGTTAATTATTTAAGACCAAAACAGCAAGACAGTGCCTGGGCATGGTGGTGGAGGCCTATAATCTCAGCTCTTTGGAGGATGCTGAGTCAGGAAGATTGTAAATTCAGGGCTTACTTGGGCTATAGAATGAGTTCAAGGCTCACCTGGGCAACTTACTGAGACACTATATCAATAGGTAAAAAAAACAAAAAGATATGAGGGTGGTTTCATGGTAGAATACTGCCTACCATGCACATAGTCCTAGGTTACACTCTAGTATGTCATCATCCTTATAATGTGTGGTTTGGTTTATAACATGTATAAAGACAGGAAATGGGAATTGATACAAGTAATATTACACTATTACTTGAAGATCATGATAAGTTAAAAAAATATACACTATAAACTCAAAATCAACCACTAGAAGTAATAAATGGAATACTGTTAAGAAGATAATTTAAAATACTTCTTTAAAAAATCTACAGGTCAAACAAGAAGACAGAAATTAGGAAGTGTTTTTAACTCAATAAAAGTGAATATATACCAGCCAATCGAGGGAAGGTACTTAAAACAGCACCCAAAAGGAAACTAAGTCTAAACACTGGTGCTTGAAATGAAAATTCCAAATTAATGAGCCAAGTTCCCATCTTAAGAAATGAAACAAAGAAAAGAATAATCAGAATATATATCACAAAATTCTCAATTAACCCAAAGGGGGGAAGAACAGAATAAAGATCAAAGAACAGATGAGAAATATAGAAAGCAAGTGAAAAGCTGATTGAATTAAACTGACAATATGACAAAATACACTAAATGAAAATGGCCTAAAAACTTTAACCAAAAAGAAGCGGCTGTCAAACTGGATGCTTTTAAAAAGACAATTGACTGCACACCGTCTGCAAGAAATATACTTTATAAACATAGATTAAAAAGATGGAAATAGATTTACCACCCTAACACTAGGCAATAAAGAGTTACCTTACTTTTTTATCAACATTAGACAAAGTAGCTTTAAGGGAAAAGATTGGCCAAGTATAAAAGGTGATATTTCATAATTTCAAGACATAAGACTGCAATTTCTTCCAACCTTAGGATTCAACGAAATCCCAGTAACAATCTGAGCAGTCCTGTAGACATTGACAAGCTGACTTTAAAAATTTTAAAACTTTCCTGTGAAGGCAAAGTCCTTATAAATGCCAAATCACTTTGAAAAGGATGAATGAAAGACCATGGTTTCTGTCATCATGGATGACCATTACGGTGTGGCATAGGGGTAAGGGGAGCTGTGGACCAGAAGGAAGGATCCAGGCATATACATATACACATATGCCAGCTGATTTTTGACAAAAATGTAAAAGCGCTTAATAGAAAATCAACAGTATTTTTAACAACACCACTGGAATAATTACACCCGGTAGACACAAAAAGTATCTCACTCCACACTTCACACCACACATAAATCATCTCAGGATGTGTCACAGGCAAGAGTATGGAAGAGAACACAGATAAAAACTGGGGTAAAACGAAGACATCTGATACAGGATTGAGCACGAATAAAACCAGCCTGGGGATGCTGAGTGGGGAGGGCTGTGAGTTCAAGGCTAGCCAGAGCTACCTAGGGAGGCACTGCCACAAAAGAAAGTGGAAGAGGTCGGGGGAGAAGCAAGACAAGGAGGGGAGGCTATAATTTTACATGACTTTAGATTAGGCAAAGATTTTCTAGAATTACAATATCAAAGTGATTATTTTTTAAATTGAGAATTGGACATGGTGGTGCATGTCAGCATTAGGGGGACCAGAAGTTCAAAGCCAGCTCTGGGGACACAGTAGCTCTAGGGCTAGCCTTGGCTATATGAGACACTGTCTAAATAGAGAGACGGAGAAGATGGGAAAGGAAGAGAGAAATCTGATGAATGATACTTTGCCAAGACAAAAATCCTCAGCAGTGTCTAGACAATGAAAGGACACAGGTTTTATGTCTCTCAATTCAATACGAATAACACTTCAACCCAACCAAACATGGGCAAATAGGCACTTCACCAAGCAGATAACAAGCACATAACAAACACAGAAAAGCAAAAAAAAAATTAACATCAGCTGGCATTAGAGAAATACAATTTAAACCACAGCAAGATGCTAGTACCCAGCTCTCAGAGTGACTAATGTTAAAACTGATTACGTCACACAATATATGCATGTGTGCAATATAATAATATATGCATGTATGCAATATCACAGTAATAATGCACACTGATCAAGATGTTACTATATCAATGCCACGGAGGAACTAGAATGTTCTTCACGGCTATAGCGCATGTAACGGAACATAGGCACCTTGGAGACCGTCTGTCACGATAGCCACACCAACAAGCCGGCAATCACTTCTGGATATTTACCCGGCATAGGCATACAACAGCGCGCGTGCACCAACATGTATATGTGTGTGCTCACGGCAGCTTTTATAAGAGCCCCACACCGGACACCACTGACGTCCAATTGACAGCAATGGGTAGACAGTGTCTAGCATATCCATACAATGGACTACTGTCAAAAAGAAACATAACAGCCGACTAACGCAAGTAACAATGAAGATTAATCTCCGTCGGATGGTCCTAAGATAAGGGAGGCAGAAACACGCAAGGTATGAATCCATTCACAGTAAATGACTTTGGATGTGGCAGCTATGTTCATTCTCTTGATTGTGGTGATGGGGTCACAGAAGCAATTGACGTCAGGCTGGTGACACATCATGCTGAACACCAAGCCCGATGACCTGAGTTCAACCCCAGGGACCCAGGGACCAGGGGCCAATAGGCTTCTAAATTCTTCCTCTGACCTCCACACATACTCCATAGCCGCATCCCACATACGCACACACATGTGATCACACATGCACTCCATAGCAGAACACACCTACACATCTGCACATGCAGTTATGAAAATAAATAATCGTACAAAAGAAGTAAAAGATGCCAAGGCTCATCAGAGCGTACAACTTCGATATGTTCCGCTCAGCACACGCAAAGCCATATAAACTGCACTTCAAAGAAACTGCCAAAAAATGAAATCAGGTGGGATCATCCAACTGACAGTTTTTCCCACGCTGTTGACTTTTTCCCATATTAAGACATGCTATTAAGATATAGCTCCTCCATTTGAACCAAAGACCTTGCAGCGGCTGGTATCAGTTGAGCATTCCCTGCAAAAGGGCTGCCGTTTTCCAGTACGGCCTGAGACAGCGAGGTAACAAGAGTCTTTAACTAAGAGTGGAACAATGCAAGGAATGAAATAGCACCTGATTCCAAGCCGACGTCCTGTGCTAAGTGGCAGTGGTGGCAGAGGCAGAGACAAGAGAATACAGAGTAGAAGGAAAGAAAAGATGTGACCAGGGAGGAGCAATCATCCGTGGGATAAAGAGGAAGGATGACTGGATGCCAAGGGGAACAGGGAACTAGAAGGTAAAGAGTAGGGTTAATCTGGTGCAGCTCTGTCTCTCAGGTTTTATTCCCTGTGGCAAAGTTAGCCCTGCTCTTCTTATAGGTCCCCCTCGCTCTTTCCTGACATTGTACTCCGCTGCTCCTGCTGGAAGGGTGATGGAAGCTTGAATTATCTTCTTATACTATGTACTGGTTTAAAAAGATAACACAGGAGGCTGAACTATGTCAGACAGAAGCAGCAGGTGTCACCTCAGACAATGCACAGCGATTTCGCTGGTTTTCTGGATAACTTGTGCCAAGTAGGGCACCACGAATTGATTTGTGATGTCACCAGGCAGTTTTTATAGCAATATTTCTTTGCTGTATTGTAACTCCTGTGTTATGCACAGCCACGGTCTGACATGGAAGACGGTATTACAATGATACAGAGAGAGCAGACACAGCATTACGAGCCACATTTTAGAAACCAGCCCCTCTAGCTCCAGCTCTACGTGTTTAAACCAAATCCCTTCTTTCCCTTCCTCTTTGGATCATACATTCAAAAACAAATATATATTGACTTTTAGCAATATGAAATGATTTGTAAAAATCATAAGCTTTCCTACCTTGACAAAAATGGTTGAATTGCATTCTTGCAACGCCTCCATTAAGCTAATCACATGGAGACACACCATTTCCACCATCTGAAACAACAAACGCCAAAGTCAATTCCATTCCCAGTGAACTAGAAACATTGTAAACTCGTCAGCAGCCACAGAGGTCTGGTTCCCTGCGTCCAGAAGCTCTCTTTGCCTAACAACTGAAGACCACAGAGAGTGATTTCCATTCACCTCTGTAACCTTACACCAGAAACAGACTTTTCAAAGCTCCCACGGCCTTGGAATGGTAGCCATAATCACACTAATTCAAATGAGATTGTGTCCCTCCTTGGAAATACTCAGGGATGGATTTTTAATACTCCAAGGTTTTACTAGACTGCCTTACTGGGTTGGATAAACTTTTCAGGAAAAAAAATAATTAAAATTTGTATGTAAGAAAATATGTAAGAAATGCTCTGGGGAACATGTTCATTTGTAACATTTGAATGCCAAGAGGGATTCGGAGGAAAGCTCAGGCACCAAAACTCTGACATTGAATGAAAATGCTAATCTCCAGCATAATGTGTAAAGCTCCAGTTTTGGCATCTTCAAAATAACATAATATTTGATCCCTGAGTTCTTTTTTTGGTCACTTAACTGTGATCCAATAAATGCAGTTATTTCTTTAGTACCAAGAACTGTTTGCAAACCCTAACATGAGCATAACTTTCCTTGACTGAACCAAACATCCTTCCATATGCAATTCTGTACCGTCCCCTCCAAAGAAAGGAATGCACTTCAATAAAGGAAACATGGAGTCCTCCTTCCTTACAAAATGCTAACAGAAAATATCCCTCACTTAAGACATTGTGCCCAAATACCTCTGTGGCCAGGGCAGCAAGGGATCCTGGGTAGAGCGGAATCAGTTTGTTATCTGTGTGCAGATTAGAACTCCATCCGTGGAACCCTTACAACCAAGACACTGGCTGCAGTCCCTTCAGCTGAGAATCCTCCAAACACCAAATGACCCCCTAGAGTCTCTCATAAATACCCCCCACACTCCTCCAGCTAACTCCAGAAGGACCACCCAAGTTTGTTTAATGAGATAGATAAGGCCTATGTGATCCCCAGGTGTTTCCAGTGTAATCTGAGACAGCCTCTCTCTTTGCTTTGATACCTCCTGCGGTTAGCCTATTCTCAGACAGTGACAGAAAGGTTCCCAATGGTGGAGGTTTGCCCATACTGCTTTGGAATTCAAACCCAACCTGGCTTTTCTCCTAATCCTTTGTCCTCTCTAAAGGTAGAGATTGCATACAGAGTTCATTTAGTGCTAGGTAGAAAGACAAGCTATGTCTGCTTTACATTTGGTTTGGGGTTTTTTTGTTTTGCTTTGTTTTTTTTTTAATGTTTATGACCTACAACACGATACTTTGGTATGGCAGCATAAAGCCACTTAACACAGGCATTCCGTGACATCTGTATCTGTGGGTTTGTGACTAGGCGTGGCTTAGGTAGCTGTGGATTTGTGAGTAGGCGTGGCTTAGGTAGCTGTGGGTTTGTGAGTAGGCGTGGCTTAGGTACATCTCAGAGGCATCTCACGGACTCACCACTTTATTGTGGGCCATCAGCTGGAGGATGCTCGGTGTCACCCTGCTCCAGAATTCTAGCGCTGTTAGTATTGCTGTGAAGCTGAATTCGGTCTGGTTTTGGACGTTCGTCGCCACGGCACTTTGTTCGCAGTATACCGTCCAGAGCTGAGCAAAGATGAAGGCGTGGAAGAGGGAGCACATGTGGAGCACGCAGGTCTGGAAAGGAAGAGGAGGACGGTGTTGGTTGCTCCGTGCTCACGGCAGATGGCCTTGCCAGGGAGTACAGAAGACTCACGAAAGGTCTTATCCCAGCCGCGGACTCCTGGTTCTATGCTTTGAATCGACTCTTCTCTGTCCGTGGGACAGTGCTTGGAGAAAAAAAAAAAATCCCTCTTTCTCCAGGTGAGGATACCTTAATTTGCAGACTAAATCTACCCACTGCCTTGTCCTTTCCTGAAACTGACATTTTCATCCTTAAGTTGGATTAGGAAAATAGATGTTCTAGGTCAGCCATTGTTAACATGTTCCCACATCTTTAAAACAGGGATAACGGCAAGCTTGTTGAAGCGGTCAGCTACGAGTGAAAGAGCGATAGGCAAGACCCTCCTCCCGGCGCTTGGACTCAGAGGAGTTCAACAGAAGACCTATCTGTGGTTGGCACTCACTGCCACTGAGTCATGGAGGCTTTCCGAAGACTACTTCCACAGTCCTCAGGCCATCCTACTATGTACGTTACAGATGAAGAACTGAAGCTGGGAGAGATTAAATTCAATAAACTTTTTTCGAGTTCACAAAGGTTGTGGGGAGCAGAGGGAGCCCTGACCGGATGAAGTCTTGATTGAATGTGTACTCTTGACATGGGTACTGCAATGTCCCATGGGAAAATGGTAAAGTCTGCTCCCTGGGGTGAGGCCCAAAGGGATGACAGAATATTCATCTGGTCATGTGCAGGTGCTGATAGTACGTGCACAAAATTGCCCTGCTCCCAGATGCTTACAGCCTGAAGACCACTCCCTCACAGAGATTTCTCCTGCTAAGGTTAGTTAAACCAGCCTCTTTGTCCAGCTGTATAGTACGGCCTGCCTCTGGGTTTATCTGTATATAA
Organism: Grammomys surdaster; assembly: GCF_004785775.1. NCBI lineage: Eukaryota > Metazoa > Chordata > Mammalia > Rodentia > Muridae > Grammomys > Grammomys surdaster. The sequence continues at coordinate 297,949 of NW_021604935.1, read as the reverse complement.
TAGCCACATCTCCTTGTTCAGCTGTACACAGTAACCCCACCCCTCTGTTCAATTCTATGTAATTAACACACTGAGCGTCTGGGACGCTGAGGCTTCTCTATCAGATAGTCCAATCCACCCGAGCCCAGATTTTCTGTGTGTCTGTCTTTTCTAATTTCCCCTACTCCCCAGTTAGATCAAGTCCCTTGAGTCGTACAAGGATGGGACACAAAGGTACAGGTACCGTCCTTCAGGATCGAGGACAAGTCTGGGTGGGGACAGCTCCTTTTGTAAACATCATGTGGGTCATCTGTTGGGTACTCAATTCTTTTCACAGAGCTTGCTCGGGCCTAAGTCACTGGAATCTCCAAGAGCTTGCCTAAGCTCCAGGGCCAGCCCTTGGCTCCTGGCGGCTGACTTGCCTGGTTTGCATGTCTGGGCTCATGACTTATATCAGCCTGGGCTTTATTTTATTCTCTTAAGCATGCCATCTGTCTCCGCAGTTTGCCAACTTCCTCTGGGTAAGGGGATTCCAGTATGCTTTACTGAGCACCACGCTAGCTTTCTTACTTTCACGCTGTGTGTTCATGTGTCCTACGGGGATTTGTGTCACAGAAAAAAAAAATAGTAGAGCATAAAGAATGAGATAGAGCATCCATTTTACTCCAACTGCATCCTTGGTTCTGAAAACTGAGCACCAAATTTTTATTATATTTGTAGCCTGTTATTTCTCTCTATTGTTTTGAGACCAAAAAAAATTTTTTGGGGGGGGGGCCGGGCAAACCAAGTCTTCCTTGCTGCTATAATTTATCTCCATAAAAGTAAGCCAGAAAACAATTTAGGGGGAGAAAAGACAGCTTGGGAATTTAAACAACTTTAAGTAAGACATTAGCAGTTACTTTCCTAACAGACCCAGGAGAGTGAGCTAAAATGCTGATAAGGGTCCCATTAGCAATTCCAATGCATGGGGCCTGAATGGCAGAAATCACTTACCTTGGATTGCTCTGGAAATCCAATTAGGATAACAATAAGGTGATCTGCAATGTGGGAACCTGCATCCAGAGGTATAGGAAGGCAGGGAGAGGAGGCGTTGGGACAGACTGCATTATGTGTGAGGGACCCCAGGAGCAGCCAGGACAGCAACCGGATATGGGAGACACACTCGATGAATTCTTTAGGTCTGTCGGGGGAAGAAAAGCTTCATTAGGGACGACTTTAGGTTTTCTCTTTCCTTCGATGCCCACAGAATACTTAAGCGGAGGAAAAGATTAAGGTGTAGCTTCACAGGCTGGTACATAAAACAAAAGGCCAAGGCGAGAGAGGAAACCCAAAATCCTTTCTATTTGTCTGGCTTTCTGCTCTAATCCTGGCTTTTCCCTTCAGGAGAGGGGGCAGCTTTGGTGGGACAAGATTCAGTATCCTTCAGCCAGTCTGGCTGTCTCCCCGGACTCTTCCCAAATCCTTCCTCTTCTTATCAGAAAGTTCTTCCCAGTCATCCTCACAAAGGGAGGGGGATCGGAGGAGTGGAAGACACACCCATCGAGTGTGTCTTCTGCTCCACAAGCCAGGCTGCCTGAGGGCACAGGGTGTGTGATTCACAATGCCCGGCTTCCTGACTAGCTGAGGTTTAGAGTTCAAGAGATTCTTCGAAGCTTTCAGCTTCCATTGCCTGTGAAAACAGGCCAGGGTTAGAGGCTGGCTTCTTTTATGGGTCACGAACTGCCCAGGGTCTGCAAACAAGCGTAAGGATGGACCCTGTACGCCTTACTTCTAGCCAACTATATTCCACTCTTAGAAATCTTCCACACGGCCATGAGCTCCAGCTAAGTCTCAGGGATTGGGGAGCACCCCCCCATTTTAAATTTATTTTATGCGTATGGAGACTTTGCCTCTGTGTGTGCGCCATGTACGTGCAGGGCCTGCAAAAGCCAGAAGAGGGCATCAGATCCCCTGGGACTGGAGTTACAGAGCGGATGTGCTGGGAATCCACCCCAGGTCCTGTGGAAGCACAGCAGTGCTGTTAGCCGTCGAGCCGGCTCTCTAGTCCCTGTCCCACACCTTAAATGCTCGGCGGCATCTCACCCTTGCTGCATTGCGGAGGGAGGATGGTAGAGCCACGGCAGGTAGCGGATCACAGCTTTGTTGTCTCTGTGGTTGCCCCGGGAGATTTCCATAGCTGCAATCTGAGCCAGGCCAACTTTGAGATGGCCTCCGAAGGTATCCTCATGCAGAGGCTGGGAGCATGTCTTCATGTGACTCTGTAAAAATCAAATGATACCTTGTAATCCTGGCAGGCACCTGGGGATGTTCCAGACCACTTACTCTCTCTCTCTCTCTCTCTTTTTCTTTATTCTTCTCTCATACATTACACCCTAACCTCACTTTCCCCTCCCTCTTCTCTCCCAGTCCCTCTCCCAGCCCACCCCTCCTCTTCTTCAGAACCACTCCTCCTCCTTTACCCTCAGAAAAAGGAAGTCCCCCCCCATAGCAACCAAACTCGGCATATCAAGTTACAATAAGACTAGGCGTAGTAGACTGAGGCGAACCAGTAAGAAGAAAAGGAGTCTCAAGCACGGGCAAAAGAATGAGAGACAACCTCATTCCTATTGGTAGAAAGGTCAGGTTGTTCCCAGCCACACCCTATAGCACCCTGGGCACACAACCCGCTTAGCTTCTTGAATGGTTTCCCACTGTTTTTAAGCTAAGTTCTGGGAGTAGGGAGCAGGATGGAGCGAACCAGATCACTCTGTGGCCTAGGGAGTTAGAGTTACTATTGTCCAGGCCTCTGCGTTGTCTCTTTCACTCACTCTGTGCTCTGCTGTGCTGGTTCTGCTGCCCAACTCCTATCTGAAATACCACCCCCTCTTTGAGGAATTGTTCACAGTTTTAGCTCAGGCATCACTTCTCTTAGCCTTCCCTGAGCTCCGTAGCCGGATCCATGCTACTGTCTACTGCTTCTTTACAGCGGCTGTGAAAGCCACCGCTTTATTACGATAAACTAAATGACGGCAACTATTGCGTCTGCAGCCTGTGTTTGCCCACCAATGCAATCCTACGACAGGGCTAGGCTTAACGCAGACTCTCAATGCATATTAGCTAAGTTCATTCCGAAGGTTTCCTTTGCTCAGAGACTTGAGACACAGGTTCTAGACACAGTTCTGCTCCAAGTAGCCAATGACCATGTCTGAGTCACTTGTCTGTTAAGAAAGCAATGTTGGGATATAGCTGCTACCCAGGCCATAACGCTCTGTGACAATTCTCCCTTCCACAGACAAAGTCACCTGCTGAGACACAGTCTAGATCTCTCTGCTAACAGACTTCCCAATGCCAGCAGCAGCTCACTTGGGAGACAAGTTTACATGGGAGTGGGTATTGGTGGTCACACACCCCTCAACCCCTTCTTCCTTACCTCCTGCCTGGGTGCTTGTGCTATAATACCAACCTCTATCCTCAGAGCGGCACCCCACTTCTGTAATGTGGGCTATGAATCCTCTCGTTTGGGGCCTTACCATGCCAGTGTAATTTTGGTGCTAGGTCCTGAACTCTCTTGAGTGCCACTACCATGGTTCTGTCTGTCTGTCATCAGTGTTAGTAACTTTCCTATTAAACCCTTTGCTTCCTAGCAGTTCATCTGAGCATCCTTCTTGAAAACCTCTATCCCTAAGCTTATAGTTACTTGAGGGTTTTGATTGCTTCTTAATAGAAATTAATGGTCAGAGGCTGGATTGTATCAACTTCTTCGACCACCACTGGCAGTTTTGAATGTTTTTTTTTTTCTTGTTCCTGTAAACCAAGCTCAAAATGTTTAGGGAACAGTTGGTGCGTCTTCTTTTTTATATTGAAGTCAACGACCAGCATAAGACTAACAGACAAGGAGGCTTCAAAGCAGATGCAACCAGTCACTGGCTCATGCTTGGCCCGTGGGCTACAGTCTTCCGGGGTTTTATATCGATCTTGAGCAAATTAGACAAGGAAGGAGCCTGTGACTCACAGGGAGGACACCAGAGCTGGACATATCAAGGGAGCTCTTGGTGGTAGGAGGGGACTCCACCAGGGCTCACAGCAGTCTGAGGTTCAACTCTGATGTCACCACTTCCACGGAGCGTGACTTGACAGGGCCATGTCACCCAACCCTCAGTTTCTACCTCTTTAAAGGGGTCTTGTATTTAGTAAGGACATTTAAAGAATGGAGTGAGTATTTTTAAAACTACACAAGAAGCTGATACCATGGGGCCCTCCTTTCTCCCTTTTGTTTTGCAGAACTACTGGACCCCATTTCTTCAGACCTCCAAGAAACAGGCTCATTCTATAATACTGCAGCTGCTTCTGCGGGGAGCAACAAATTCCCTTGTGGGTCTGTGTTACTCTCAGAAAACCCTCTCTGTTTTGTACCCTAAGGGACGAGCGGGCGGAAGCCAGCTTACCTTGAGCTTGGTTAGGGTGTGCATGTCTGCCATGAAGTCCAGCACCTCACTGACGTATTGCCGTATGCATTCCATTGCTGCTGTCCCACACTGAAACAGGGGCACACGGCTCAGCCACGGTGTCACATCTCATGCCACCACAGCTGTAAGGCTGTCTCCTTCTCTGTGACCCCACCCCACCCCCACTGCAACCTTTAGTACAAAACTGGTTTAAAAAAAAAAAAGTTTGTGCTAGAGAGCAAAGAAACCAGAAAGCCTGAAAGAAAGGAAATTAATTGCGACTTCCACCAGGCAATTGAAGTGATGCTTGCTTGCTTTTAAACCGGTGTAAACACAAGAGTCAGCCCTAACTGACCCATCAGGTGCTCCAGCCTTCTCGGATGCCTGTGAGACTATCAAGGTTTACGCTACCTTATTCACCTCTACCCCGCCCCCCAACACACACAGGTATCATATTGTGATTGCAGGGTCAACAGTTGTTTTCCAATCAAGTCATGGTGTGACTTCACATGCATGGTAGATGTGTTATGAGGTAGAATCTTGTGCTGATTTTGAGCTCTTTCTAGAATAGGTAACTAGAAGAAGCAAGGTGGACTCCCTTGTCTACTTCCAGCCTGTTTGGTCAGTTTCAAAACAAAAGAAACATAAACCGCCTGTGTGGTGGTTTATGGACCGGCAGGGACCTGCTCTTTGGGAGCAGTGTGGTGAATCTGGGATTTGAAGTGAAACAGCCAAGCAGATGGACAGCCTCCCTCATCAAAGCCCCGCCTTCGGGAGAACCCACAGGTCAGCTGCATAATTCGGATCAAAGGCACACAGTCTTTGAAGCCCTGTGAATACCCTGCTAACGGCCTCTCTGGGCTTCCTTTAGGAAAATCTGGAACATTACAGACTTAACTAGCTCACCCAGAGACTTTCATTTCCCCATATTCATGTAAATCTGCGCTGCACTGAACTGTATCCCTTCCCCTCTCTTCTAGAATGTTCCGCTTGTCAATTCCTCTGACAGGATAACAAATAGTAAAATAAGGTCAGTGGGCAGTCTGTCAGTGTTTTCCAAGCATCTCACACGTTCTAAGGTTTTCTCCTTCTAATTTAAATCCAGTGAAGGAATTATAAAAGGTTATTGTGCTCCGGCTTTGGCAATATGAATCCTTCAATGCAAAACCGGGATCTCCCTCCCCGATCTATTCCACTCTCTCTGACCTTTCATGTATCATGCAAATAGAAGCAGAGACTCTGCTCTTGAATTTCTTGAAAGGGATTTGTTTCTTTCATAGGCAATATTTTATACCAGTTCAACTAGGCAAATGTCACTGAAAAGAATCACTAGGAACATTATTCAGTATTTACCATCGCATAGTTAGTTTGTTTCAGCAGCAGCGATTGCAGCCTGCTTTAAAACCCACCTTGGGCTCATGAAAATCTCGGGGAGCGAGCCATCTGCATTTTAAAAAGCACACCCTTGTAATTTCCAATCCCTCTTTTCCTTTGTAAGATGTGGACATATCTTTAGATGTGTCACCAGAAGACGGAACAAGGGACCCTGCTCTCTGCATTTCAGAAGGATCTGTCTGCTCTGACAGGAAACTTCTGACAAAGGAGCTGAGCTTACACTAACCTCAAGCATGTAAGCTGAAACCACTCTTCAAAATCCATCTGTTTTTAAAACTGTATTCCTTATGTTATAAAAATGCCGTGAGTTCATTGCAGAAAGGTGGAAACCGCAAAGTACTAAAAAGAACAATGTAAAATTCTATAATCCTAAACCTTGCCTTTCTCTTCTGAGAGAGCTCGAATTTCCTTCCAAAACTCTGCTGTGGGTGACTATCACGCAGTGAATTGTTGGAAGACTGAGGTAGCTTAACTCTGTAGCCCTCCAGTTAAATGCATCACAAGCATTTCCTGAGTGAGTAACATCCTCTGAAATCTTTGCTTGATATCCACATACCAGTCTACCTTATGGGCAGACCTGGCTGTATCTAAACAGCAGCAGCGATGTTGGGCATTCCCCCCTTGCTTCCTGTTTTTCTTATTTTAAAGGATACATCTAAAACGACACTTGAATGTAAGCTATCTGGTGCCCTTATACTTTTCTCAAACACATTTCTAGGAGTAATTTATCAAACTGGTCTTCTCGAGGTTGGCTCACTCCCACCGGGGGGCCTTATAAAGAATGCTACTTCCACTTGACCATAGGTAAGTGATCAAGAGTTTGCCGAGGAGGGCAGAATGGGTGGCATTTGCCAATGGGGACAAGGTGCCAGTTACGACAGGCAAATCCTGGTGTGCCACTGGGTAACAAGAGTGCCTACAACTTTGCCCTGAGGATTGCCAATATGGGAAGTGTTTTTATAATTAGTGAGACCTCGCAGATGTGCTGCACATGCCCAGGCTGTGGTGATGGTCCCACAGGTGTCTGCCCACCTCCAAATTCATCAGGTTTCATAATCAGAGATCTACAGTTTTTTTTTTTACATGTCAACCAAAGTTTAAAGTTCAATTTTGAGAGAAAAAGAAACATCTGCCAATTAGCCATTTTACTTTTATGTTTTCAGATATTTTGTATTTATTGTCCTTGGATTAATTAATTAATTTATAACTCATTGGTGGCAGGTGAAAGTAGAAGATGTCTTTGGGGGCTTCTTGTTGTTACAAAGGACCTGGGTTTGATTCCCAGCACCCACACGGAGGCTCACTACCTCCTCAGGCACCTAGAACACATATGCCCAGATGTGTATGCAGGCAAAAACACACATATATATAAAATAGTAAAAAATAAGTATTTTTGTAAGAAGATGTCTTTTGAGTGGCCTCCTTTGTGTCACTGGAAAGGGCTCTGGAGGAAGATCCTGTAACAGCTCCCTTGTCAGTGGTAGTAAATATGCCTTCTTCTTCTTGGTTCTGACAACCTTTGGCAGAGTATCGGTGCATTTTTTTTTTTATCAACCATATAGGTAGCAACTATCACCCTTTAAGGAATTCATCAACACAGGCAGAGACTATGCAGAGCTTCTAGCTGCCCCAATACATAACTGGACCACATTTGCCATCCTCTCTAGCAACTTCTGTGTCTTTGTTTAAGATAAGCCAAAGAGATATTGTAGCCTAGACCAGACCTATGAAAGCTCCCATGTGAGTGCTTGCTTCTCTTCCCCTAACCTCGCCAGCTGATCACAGAGGACTGAGGGAGAGAGGAGCCCACCTCTGAAGTAGTCGCCATCCCGACTTTGTGGGGATGCCCGTGCAAACTTCACGCAAGGAAACGGCACACTTCTGTGTACTAAGCTACTAGGAACTGGAATTTGATCCTGTCCCTTCTCACACTATACTGACAACTGTTAAAAGCCTTTTAAAATCAGTGGAGTAATTCCCCTCCCACAAATCCATCATAAAGAAAGAGTGTGAAGCATGGACACAGTTTTAAGAGTAAAGTTGTTCGCTGTATCTCGATTATAACAGCAGCATCGTACTGAAAATAAGACACCCACAGGTAAAAGTCTGTTAGTATTATTTTGTAGCTGCCGTTTTAGGGAAGTGTTCTATGATGCTGGTCTGTCACTCACTATAGAAGCCACTGTGTCCAGCACTGGTAAGCAGTAGTTACTCACTCTGCACAATGCTTAATATGCATTGTCTCAGTTGGTTCTCAACACGGACGACAAGGAAGTGGGGAGCCACAGTGACTTTACTCTCAAGTCACCACTCATGAATGCTGGGATTCCAGTCTGAAGCACCATTCACTGAGATACAAAAACACAGAACATACACTCAGCCAGGACTTACCCCAGGCACAGAGGCTATCATCTGTTTGCTCAGGATGGTGGACTCAGCTAGCTTGGTTCCAGCATCTGCACAAATAAACTAAAAAAAAGAAAAAAGAAAAAAGAAAGAAACAAGAAGAAGGAAGAAGGAAGAAGGAAGAAGGAAGAAGGAAGAAGGAAGAAGGAAGAAGGAAGAAGAAGAAGAAGAAGAAGAAGAAGAAGAAGAAGAAGAAGAAGAAGAAGAAGAAGAAGAAGAAAAGGGTGAATTGTTCTTAATAGCACTCGGATAGCCATAACTAACTTATAATCTTATTAACAGGGTTTTAATTCATTCATGTTCACTTCTGTCATGGTCCACCCTGGAAACCACCAGACATGCTAATCATGACGGTTTATCCCTGTCAGCTCAGAAACAGCATAAATATGTTGATGCTGACATCACATACAAATCCAGGATTAGATCAAGGTAGAAAGTGAAGTTGGGGGAACTCTCAGAGCTCGCAAGGCTCCCGGTCCTCCATCCTGCAGCATCTGACAGGTGTCGGGACACACTCGTGGACTTTCATGACTTCTATCATGACAGCACAATTCAGAGTAAAAAGAGATTAAAAAAAGAAGAAGAAGAAAAAAGAAGTCAGAGTGTTCCTCCCCAGGGATCCTTCATGTCCACCTTCTTGCCTCTACCTCACTCACACGTGCTCCCTCATGCGGAGAGGGCCTGAGTCCTGCCCCATGCCCCCACAGGGTTTTCCACACACTGGCAATGCAACTGCCACCGTCAGACTGCAGTACCCTACCAGTTGCTTTTCAACCCGTCAGGGACTCTTCACAAGAGCTGACCTGACATGGCTCTTTCCAGTGCTACCATGGCATCCTGGAGTAGCCCGGGAGGAGTTTATGAAACAATTAATCAATTATGACTTAAGACCATGATGAGGATGGATTTGCCCAGATTATAATTTAATTTGCTTTCATTATAGATCCTGACAGGTGTTTCCTACTTAATCTAACATTTGGCTACTTATGGTTTGGGGCATTGGGGGGTGGTTAACTAAAGCCCAGAGATTGCTGAGTAAGTAACTCCTGTTTAATTTCTCTTCTTGGAATCTGGCCAGCTATCCCAGCAACTTTGGAATCTGCCGTTTGCAGGATTCAGAGACAGACACCCTCTCCATCACATCCATTTGGAAGGTGTGGGAAACCTGGATGGATCAAAACACCTGCGTGGAGCTGGGCAAGCTCCATCCGGTCAAACTGGAAGAAGAGACAGCAGCTGGGGTGGGACATTGGGAGGGAGAGGCCTGCTGAGAAATTACAGGACACCAGAATGGAAAACCAACAATTGGGCTAACTCATCAGGGGTCCAGCACTGTTGATGAGAAGCTTTGGTTTTGGCTAACAAAATGCAGCTCTACGTCAATGACCTTCTGAGGCCCAAGCCTAAGGGCTAAGGAACTGTTCTTCACCTGAGGGAGGTGCAGCCACTCAAGAAAGGAACTTAGCTTTAGTCCTAAAGTACTGGGATGGGGGAGGAAGGTTCGTAGAGCTACACTGAGAGCTGTCCCGTGGCAGGGGTGTGCATAGCCTGGCATCCGTCCATTTGCTATTTAACATGTTCATTTCCAGTGCTGTATAAGGAAAAGTCCTCCATCAGATTCAAACACCTGAAAGCCTTTAACTTTGGCCAGAATCTGTAAATGAGAACTGTGAAATGGGTGAGTAACGTTTAATAGGCTAGCAGGAGTACAGAAGCCGTACTCCCAGCCCAACTCCACTGTATGTTTTCCCACAGAGTGACTTTTCCAAAGCTGTCTGAGGCTGCATTCTGAGACAGACATCCTTTAGCTAAGGGCTAAACCCATCAGGACACCAGCACTAATTTTCATTCTTATGATGAAAAAGAGACTCCAGCAAGGAGGCCATGGTGAGACAGAGCCACACCAACCCAACCGTGTGACAGAAAGGGCATTTAGAGAGGTCTCTCAGGACAGCAGGGGGTCCTGAGCCCTCCAAATGTATCCTTATGGCCTAGTGGCCACTGAACAAGGGGAGGTCAGCAAAGGAGCACCAGATGGGAGGAGGTCAGGTCAGCAAAGGAGCACCAGATGGGAGCACCAGGCTCCACCTTCAGCAGGTGCCTGCCAGCTGGTATGCTCAGGTTCAAAACTGTCATGACTTAAACAAGTCAAAAAAAAAAGGGAACCTCCCTTGAAAGAGAGTAAAAGCACAAGCTCCTCTAAAAAAAAAAAAAAAAAAAAAAAGGTACTAGTATGAATGTGAGTCAGTCCAGTGTATTTTTACAGCATATGAACAACCAAACTCAGTAAATCCCATTTTCATTATAGCTGCCAAGCACAGACTGGCATGGCCTTCTGCTGTAATCGCATAGAACTGCTCAAATAGAAAGATACAACTAAAGCGGGTGTGTGTGTGTGTGTGTGTGAAGTAAGGGAAGTGCTTTCATGTAGCAATAATGAATTTAAAAAATGCCGTGAATCTGAAAGAGAGCGAGGAGCAGTGTGTGAGAGAGAGGCTTTGGAGGGAAAGGGAAGGGAAGAGATGGTGTAATTATAATCTCAAAGATAAAAGTTCAAAATGAAGCCGAGAGAACTCTACGCTTTCAGAGAGAAATATACCACTGAAATATGAGCGACTCCATAAGAAACAAAAGGACACCAAGAAAGATCACCCATCACTAAATTCCCCATTACCAAGGAATACCCCAAACAGCACTTCTACATCATGTCCCGTAGGGCGGGTTATCAGTAACTCGGCTAGTATTAGCAACTCAGTCATCGGAATGAATTAAAAACAGCAGCTAGACCTTTGGTCTCAGCCCACAACTAACCTATTTTTAAAAGAGAACCTTTTACCAACAGGATCCCTCAGCACTTGGATGAGCAGGTATCCCACGGCGTGGGAGGGGTGCATGCAAATTAGCAGAGAATCAACTCTCCAAACCCAGGAGCAGAGGAAACCCCTTTGGATTTGAAGTTTGTCTTTTCGGTGTTGTTGTGTTATCATGGAAACATTCACTGTCGGACAGGGGTCTGTAATACTGTCATCAGACTGAAGCCCAGTTAAGGAAGACCACAACAGTTCTGTTCAGATGAACTCATCCAACCTAGGAAGGTCCTTCTAGGGAGGCAGCTGAAGACCTGCTGTACTGGTTCTTCACAGGATTGAAGGGTAAACATCAGATCTGGTATAGGGTAACAGGCTCTTCTTACTGACGGCAGCGCTGTGATCCGTGCCAGTTACCTGGGTACTTTGTCATCTCTGCCATCCTCTTCTGTCTCCCACGTTGTAGTTTTCAGTTACAGAGACACACCCTGCTGTCCTCAGAACATGGTCATTGATCCATGTGAAGAAAGGTAATGCCCCAGGGTCCCAGATACAAGTCCTTACTGATTATCTAGGTGCTGGAAGCTGACACTACTCTCCAGGAAAGAGGGGAGCATGAGTCTTCAGCTGCCTCCCTAGAAGGACCTTCCTAGGTTGGATGAGTTCATCTGAACAGAACTGTTGTGCTCTTCCTTAACTGGGCTTCAGTCTGATGACAGTACTACAGACCCCTGTCCGACAGTGAATGTTTCCATGATAGCACAACAACACTGAAAAGACAAACTTCAAATCCAAACGGGTTTCCTCTGCTCCTGGGTTTGGAGAGTGGGGTGTCTCTTTACCACCCTCCAGAGACGGCTAGAGGACCCAGCAGTGAAACGTGATGCAAGCAGGCATGGAAACGGGGGGTGGGGGTGGGGGTGGGGGCGAAGACACAGGTTCTTTCCTTTACCCACGGAAAGCTCTCTCCACGGCTATGGTAGGATCCTGAGTGAACAAGGAAGCTACACTGGCTTCAGATTATGCCTTGCTTGGACTCATCTTGTTAATAACTAGAATGATTTACTCTAAGAGCTTAGAGAACACGGGTTATTTCAAAATGGCATGATGGTTATTTTTATTTTTTGTTAGAGAAGGGTGAAACATTAGTCACGAAGCTGTTCTTCCAGAGTAGAATTGTAGTGTCTCCTGAAAACAGGATAATTCAACCTGAATAATTTCTAAACTTAATGATCCTCCCTCCCGTGTGTGTGTGTGTGTGTGTGTGTGTGTTTGTGTGTGAGTGTGTGTATTAGTTTGGAAATATTGGAAATGTAGTCCTAGTACTTGGAAGGCTAGGGCAAGAGTTGAGGCTAGCCTAGGCTACAGGATAAGACTAAATCTTAACAACAACCTAAACATGTTGCATTTGTGAGACAGTGGACACACATTCCTGAGTCCCGCCTAGGAATGTTTACGTTTAGCCTTCTTTCTTGCTACAGCAAATTTGTTTTGGTTATTTACACACCGCCCGGTACTGCAGTAATCACTGTTTTCCCAGCTGCCTTTAGCGCCAGGTAATTGAAACTGTCAGCGTTCTTTTGTGGGTTTTGTGATAAGCGCTTATTACGGTTGACTCTCGTGTACTTCAAAGAAAGCAGCCCGCAACAGCTACAGTGTGAGGTGCCAGAGCCCAACAAGATCAGCCACACAGATACCCTCAAGACTGAAGGCAATTAGTTGTCCAGTGCTGTGGAGAGCTTGTTTGAAGCCTTGTGGTCTCTGGCTACCTGACATACTGGGCAGACACTTGTCCTTGATGACCCAGCTGTAATGACAAGTCCCCAACAAAGTTTTCCCTGATTGCACATGGGACAGAGTCCCCGCCTGTTCACAATTTCCACCAAGGACCTTCCTTATCTCTCTCCCTCCTGGTACCAGTCACAGCCTATCTTGGAAGTTTAAATGGGCTTGCCTGTGATGCTGCTAAAGACACTGGGGGCAGAGGGCTTCAGCCCCTCATGTGTAGTTCAGTAGCCAAGCGTCTAGGCACCGTCATTAAGTCTCCAGTGCTGGCCTTCAAGCCACAGTGGATCTGCAGCAACTGATTCTTACTCCTACCCTATGGACTGCTGTTGGCTGTGTCTGGCTTGGTCCAGCCTCATAAATACAGAAGATTCCCGCGCATGCTCACTGGACCATACAGAAAACTTTGCCCACAGGCTCACTCTGGGCTTTGTTCGTCCCATCTCCGCACTATTGTGTGAGCTGCCTGGCAAATGATGAATTAGAAATGTCTTTTCTTTTTAAATTCTTTCATTTGAAGTTCCTCCTCTCTCGGGGTAGTTGTGTGCGCGCGCGAGTGCACACGTGCACATACATATATAGCCCAGAAGCAAGAAAAACTGTTGGATCTCTCCTTGAGCTGGACTGAGGCAGATGTGGGTGCTAAGGAACCAAACTTGGTCCCTTACATGAGCAAACAAGCGCTCTTAACCTAATGACCAGCTCTCTCTCCAGCTCTGAATTGCAAGTTTCTTAATGAGAAAAATTATTGTTTTATTTTACTTATTTTATAGATCCACACTGGGGGAACCACACTTTTGTGGTTTTTTGTTTGTTTGTTTGTTTGTTTGTTTGCCAGTGGAAGAAACAAGGACACAATGAGCTTTAGACTATGACTCCCCTGTCTCCCAACACAGGCTTTGGCCTCAGGCACATGTCCCAGGCCTCCACTCCCTGTCCCCCACACAGGCAAGATTTTGAGAAGTTTTGTGTGTGCAGCACAGGCTTACCTGGACAAGCAGCAGGAGGTTTGTGTCTGGCAAAGGTGACTTGAGCTTCAGGGCCTGTAGAAGTTCCAAAACAACGCTCCGAGACAAGTAGAACTTATCCCGCTCCTGGGTAAAACAAGATAGAAACCGTCTGTCATTTTCAAAAGTCAATCCGCGTGGTCTGCACCAAATGAGCCTCAAAAATTGACAGATCAGAAACTCAAAACAGAGTTTAAAAGTGCAATGGGCTGCCTTTTGGAAATAAAATTCGAACTGAAAGACAGACGGTTCCAAGTTCGGATGGAGTCCGCCGCCGTTGCTACAACAAGGACACATGACAGAATGGATGAGAAGCGGTGGGATTTCTCTCAGATATCAAAACCACAGGATTTGCTTCTGAGTCACATGGGGCAGAGTCTGAGAACTGCATCAATCAAAGAAAACCAAGGGTACGCTTTTCCATACAAAAGGCTACAGAGAGGCACTCATGGCCATCCACAAAGCTCCACGCTCCCGCCAAGACTCTCCTTTTGGGACGTGAATGATTTCCAATGTACAGAGAAGCAGGGGCAATGGGAGACTCTCTGCACCCACAGTCCGCCCTTGCTGAAACCTCTCCTTCAACAGGGCCATCTGCAGGGCCCTCTTGGCGATGTTCCTCCCTCTCTGAAGTCCTTCCTCATTGCTCTGAATCTGTTGCTTACTTTGTGTTTTTATATTTTGACTACACGTGCACGCCTTCGTTGAAGCGTCGTCTTTTTTAACCTAGTACCGTGGCATCACATACTGCGAGTACCCACTTTTCAACATAGGCTTATTTGTGTTGTTTTCTTTCATTGGTCCTTGAGAGACTTAACTCATTCTTTTGAGTCAACAGCTTACTGATATCATATTGTACAGCTGTGCGCAATTCACCGTCAAGCGAGCACTAGACGGGTCTTCTTTATTATCAAACACCACACACACACGGTGAAGAGTGTGTAGCGTGGAAGTGTCCAGTTAAGTGAAAGGAAATGGGCTTAGCTCTCCTCAATGAGCGCTCAATGAGACAGAGATGCCCTGGCAAACCCACCAGGAGCTCCAGGGAGGTCTGTGCTGACTTTCACTCGCTATCTCCATCTGCATAGCTGGTTACTGGTAAGGGGGTGAGGAAGGCTTCCTCTTCAAAGGCAGGGTGGAAATAAGATCCTTCCTGAACTATTCTCTTCCTTCAAAGCACTTTCTGCTTGCTATCCTCAGATGTGCATGGCCTTTCCTGGCTGACCATAGATACCTTAGTACCCAGAAAGTCTTGTGGTTTTAACCTCGGAGCCAACATTGTGTTGGGTCCATCAAAACCAAGTTTCCTCTGGGCTTTCTTAGTGTGTGGCCCTAGACATGTTAAGTGGAAGTCTAGCTTCAAATGACTCTGTCCACAGCTTTTAAAACTGTACGTCTATATCTAAGATCATGTGACTCAATGTAAGGCTGGCAAAAAAAAGGGTGTGTGTGGGGGGGGGCATTGGCAACAGTAAAGGGTTTCTTGACCAAATCTTAACTCAGAGTTAAGCATGTGTTGAATGCCAAGTGTCTGCTGTTCTCATCTGTATTGCACTGTGTAACTGCTTCAGCCTCTGTTCTGATACCATACGCATGCGTGTGTGCACACATGCACGCGCGCGCGCGCACACACACACACACACATGTATGTGGGTGTACTCTGCATGGAACATGCTCAGGCTACGACATGCTATCACTTGCTGTGCTTCTACTGTATACACCAAGGCTCTGCTTTTACAGAATATATGGCTTAGCTCTGCTTTTACAGAATATACGGTTTAGCTATGCAGAACAAAGACTTTTATGATGGTCCCTCCACAATTCCTTAGCATGTATATGCCAAGTGAGTGTACCTCTGAGTCATGGAGTTAGAATGTTTAATTTTAAAACTGCTGCTTCAGTTGCTGACTTACACCTCATTTTAAAAATTGCTACATGGATTTTAGCTCGGGAATAGAAGAACATTTCTAACAATCTGAGGTACCCTTGGATATACTTCTGCAATTTTTGTGCTGCACCATTCATGCAAAGCATGGCTCTCAGCATCAGTGAGAATAAAATAAAATACCAGACAACTCTGAAAAACATTAAAGACGGTCTATGTCCTGCAGGATCAAATACTCCAGTAAGAGTTGATTCTTTTTATTAAAAATAAACAAGCAGATCCATCTCATTAATAAGAATTTTTAAGATAAAGGCTTCCTTTTTTTTGTTTTGTTTTGTTTTGTTTTGTTTTGTTTGTCGAGACAGGGTTTCTCTGTGTAGACCTGGCTGTCCTAGAACTCACTCTGTAGACCAGGCTGGCCTCGAACTTAGAAATCCACCTGTCTCTGCCTCCCAAGTGCGGAGATTAAAGCCGTGCGCCACCACTGCCCACTTTTTATTTTTAATGTGTTTGTGTATGTATCTGTGTGTGGGGATGTCTATGAGTGCAGGTGGCTGAAGCTGCCAGTAGATGGCGCTGAATCCCCTGGAACTGGATTACTGAGCAGCTGCAAGCCCCCCTACATTGGTGCTGGGAACCTTACTTAATTACTCTGAGGGGCAAGTATGTGTTCTTACTGCTGAGCCATCCAACCCCTTCCTTTAATCTTTAATAAATGGTAAAAGTGCACGCCCAACCAAATAATTGTTCTAAAATGAACTCGCCCATGGTTTGTTAGCAGTAAACGTTTGGTTGTACACCTATTTTATAGTCCTGCAGATCCCAGCTGGCTCATGGCTGCATTTAACACACCAGCTTGTATTGTTCATCGGAAGTGTTTCATGTATGAAGGGCACTGGTCTGTCTTCTCCTTCCCTGCTGCCCTTTGTCTGGCTAGAATCAGGAGTCTGCTGCCTGTAGAGTATTTGGAATGTGATCCCAGCTTCTCTTCTATTAGTGTGGGTAAGGTGCAGATGAGGTGTGTTTCTAAACCCTGAGTGGACGTCGTCACTAGGGCTGCGCGGTGTTCATCTGTGAGAGGCTTTACACTGTCGACGCCATCTTTCCGCCATCTTTCCATCACTTATATGTAATCCACTCTTTCTTTTTCTCTTCTCCCCTGATTGTTGCGTATTATGTTTCTGTAGAAAACTAACCCTACTGTACAAGAACTCAAGGTACTGGCTCGAAGTTGATTGTCTTAACACTCACATGCCTACCACCATGGTTCACTTTGCCAATATTCTGTATCTGTGCTGTTTATCTGCTTTTCCTGACCACCGTGCTCAAGGGTCTGACCATGGGCCACCTTTGCTCTGTGGCTCCTCTGTGGATCTGTGTGACACCATCCTTAGCCCCTTCCCTAAACTCTCTGCTCTCTCTTGTTATATAGGTTGGCCTGTTCAGTTCATTTAGTTTTTCTTTCTTTCTAGTAAAGTATTCAAGGCAGGGGCTGAGGAGATACTCAGTTGGTAAATTGCTCGCTGTACAGGCACAAGAACCTAAGCTCACATCCCCAACATACATGGAAAAAAAAAAGCCAAGCACGGCAGCGAGTGCTCGTAATCCCACTGCTGGAGAGGCAAAGACAGGTAGCTAACCAGTGGCGGTGATGTTTGGATGCACTGAGAAAGCCTGTCTCAAAAAACGACGTAGTGAGCCAGAGAAGAAGACACATGAACTGTGGGACTTCATCTGCACATACATGTATACACATGAAAATGCACACACACACGCACACACATATACACACACATAACGCACACACGCACACGTGCACACACAAGTACATGGAATTTTAAATTTGTTTCCCAATAGGCTGTGACTATAATGCTCCAATTTTAAAGGAAGTATTTTCACAATTGGTACTAAATAGTCTTCTAAATTTTCTTAAGCATGGTTTTGATTTTAGACTTATTTAAACGTATGCTTTAACTGCCAACTACAACAAGCCTCGGGTACTACTGCCGACACATCACTTTGTAAGACTTGGCGAAAGTACATACACGCACACCCGTGAACACAGCATTGCAAAGTTCTCAGAGTCTCAGTCAATAGTTTGTCCCAGTGTGTGTGCATTGACACACGGCCCTCTGTGTCAGACATACGTCTGTCTATACATCACTCATTAGTTTTAAACATCCTCAGTGTCTTTAGATGTATTTTAGGTGTCTTTCAAAGATGACATATATAACTAGTTTTGAAAGCCAATCTGACAGTTCCTAGTTAGCATCATAAACATTCATTGTGACTACTGCCCGTTTATAGTTCATTTCTATTTTCTTTTTATTTATGTTATTTATTTTTATTATATATATTTATTATATTTGTGTGTGTGTGTGTGTGCGTGTGTGTGTACTCTATCTTCAGACACACCAGAAGAGGACATTGGATCCCATTACAGATGGTTGTGAGCCACCATGTGGTTGCTAGGAATTGAACTCAGGACCTCTGGAAGAGTAGTCAGCGCTCTTAACCACTGAGCCATCTCTCCAGCAGCTTGTTCTGTGTCTTTTGTCATAATTTAATTTTTATTTGTATCATATCACTGTACTTGTTTGGAACTTACATAGTGTATTTCTAGCTTTTGGAGTTTATACTTAAAATACTGACACGTGTTAAAAGAGTTTAAAGTTAGGTCTAATCCCTGTTCTTATGAATAATAGGGAGAGTTCTTTAAATCCATTACTCAGCTACACACAAACACAGACAGACACGCACGCATCCTGTATATGGGTTATTGTTAGCTGGTATTTTATTGTCCTTTTGTTTTATATTTAGTGTTATTACTATTAAACATACTTAATATTATTACTACTGTTGCTTTGTATTGTCAATGGTCTCTTAGATTTACACATTTTACTAATTTCTTTGGTAAATTTCCTTTGTATATTAAAAAAACTTCTTTGTCGGTTCAATTTCCTTCTTCTTATGATATATCTTGAAATATTACGTCAATAAGAATATGTTCACATTTTCAGAGGCTGGTAAGATGGCTCAGCAAAGATCAAATACTGTTCTTGCAGAGGATCCGGGTTCAGTTTCTGGCACTCACTGGAACAGTTCCTATCTGTAACTCCAACTCCATGGGATCCAGTGCTCTGCTCTGGCCTCCTTGGGCAACAGGCACACACATGGTGCACATACATAGATACAGGCAGTCACACATATAAGGAAAATACATATAAATGAACCTCCATGAGAATCGATCGATACTTTCTTTTCTTCCTCATGAATACCTCCTTAGCCTTCGATCTTAAAAGATGTTCTTAGCTATAGAGAATTCTAGGTAAACAATTCTTTTTCCCTCACATCATTTTAAAACCTTTCCCGCTAGAATCTATTTCCCTCTGGGATTGTGAGGTTTGCTGTTAAGTCTGTTTTCAGAGTGCTTGTTCTCTCAGTTGCTCTTAAAACATGTCTTTTTCTTGCTTGTTCCAATCACAGCTGGTCGTATAAAATTGCGTTTAGGTGCAATTTGAGTGGGCAGGTGAGTGTGTGCAGGTGAGTGTGTGAGGGTGAGTGTGTGCAGGTGAGTGTGTGTAGGTGAGTGGGTGAGAGTAAGTGTATGCAGGTGAGTAGGCACAGGTGAGTGTGTGCAGGTGAGTGAGTGCAGGTGAGTGTGTGCAGGTGAGTGTGTGCAGGTTAGTGTGTGCAGGTAAGTGGGTGAGGGTCTATGCAGGTGAGTGAGCACAGGTGAATGTGTGCAGGCAAGTGTGTGCAGATGAGTGGGAGCAGGTGTGTACAGGTGAGTGGGCGCAGGTGAGTGTGAGCAGGTGAGTGGGTGCAGGTGAGTGGGTGCGGGTGAGTGGGCGCAGGTGAGTGGGTGCAGGTGAGTGGGTGCAGGTGAGTGGGTGCAGGTGAGTGTGAGCGGGTGAGTGTGAGCAGGTGAGTGTGAGCGGGTGAGTGTGAGCGGGTG
>NW_021604935.1:271452-278203 GCF_004785775.1 Grammomys surdaster | reverse complement strand
CAGGTGAGTGAGCACAGGTGAATGTGTGCAGGCAAGTGTGTGCAGATGAGTGGGAGCAGGTGAGTGGGAGCAGGTGAGTGTGTACAGGTGAGTGGGCGCAGGTGAGTGTGAGCAGGTGAGTGGGTGCAGGTGAGTGGGTGCGGGTGAGTGGGCGCAGGTGAGTGGGTGCAGGTGAGTGGGTGCAGGTGAGTGTGTGCAGGTGAGTGTGAGTGGGTGAGTGTGAGCGGGTGAGTGTGTGCAGGTGAGTGGGCACAGGTGAGTGTGAGCAGGTGAGTGTGAGCAGGTGAGTGGGAGCAGGTGAGTGTGTGCAGGTGAGTATGAGCAGGTGAGTGTGAGCAGGTGAGTGGGAGCAGGTGAGTGGGCACAGGTGGGAGGATGTAATACTTTTGGACACATTTTATCCCAAATCAGAGAACTGATGTTTTTCATTAAGGATGGGAATGATGAAAACCTCGTCTGTTTTTCTACAGATTTACCTAATGTGTGTTAGACCTTTATATCTTTAATCTTTTTATCTTTGACTCAATGTTTTTCGATGTCTTTCTGCTTTTCCATGTCTCCAATTCTCCCTTTAAGCTGTGTCTAATTTGCTATTTAACCTGTCAATTGCATTTTTTTTAATGTTAGTGATTATCTTTCACTTTTTATCAAGCTTAAATTGGCCTGATTCTTTTTTTAAATTGGCCTGATTCTTTTTTTAAATGACTATATCTCTTTCCAGGTTGTTTCTTTAATCCTTTATATGCTTATAAAATGGCATATACTCTAACAGCCCCTGTCTCACAATTTTCAGAGTCTTGGGAGAAATACCATTACTATTTATTGACACTCCTAATCTAGTCCCTAGTGGGTATTCTTACTTGGGCAGAACTGAGTTTATATTACTTATGCTCCTCAGGGTTTTAGCCTCAGGAATCTTGCTGGGGCTTGGCTGCAGGCTCCTGTCTCCAGAGATGCCTGAGGTTTGTTTCTGAGCTTCCTTCTGCAGAGAGATCAAAGCTCAGCACCTGTTGCTGGAGTAGCATCAGTGTCATGTGACTTTAGCTTGGCTGCTGTCACGGCTTGCGAGTACCATAAATTCAAGCCATTACTCTTTTCTGCCTGTGCTTACTAATTTCTCAAAGGACATTATATTATTTCTCCATTAGAAGGCTAAAATCCATAGCATTGCTTGTCACTACCACATCACAAACGTCTTCCTCCCAAACTACCCTTTACCCAGTGGACAGGCTTGCAAGGGTTCTGACCTCCTAAGGGTGATGACCTGGCTCCAACTCCTGGCATGGAACTAAAAACACCATCCCCTTTTCTTGTGTGGACATTGGCACTCAAAACACCCTGTTGCTAAGACAGCAGCTCCCTGACACAAACCTCCTTACGTGCGCCACATCTGGGTTCTCAAATCCCTCTTCATTTGTCTCTGTCATTCTTATAACATCAAACGTACATTTAAAGTAAATATTATAAAAGTATTACTATATTTCATCCAAATTCTAGTCCTTCCAGTGGGGGTTGTTCCAGATTTTCTAGACTGCCTGACTGACGGGAAAGGATGTCACCAGGACTCTTTATTTTTTCCTGTCTTCTCATTTGATTACATAAGGAGGTGCTATTAGATAGAACTCTTTTTAAACAAAATGACTTCTAAAAATAAAGCATTTTACCGAATTTGGGACTTTGTTGTATATAGCCACTTTTTAAGCATAAAAGAAAAAGGGAGTTGAGTTACTTCTCAAAGAGAATGTGCAAAAAGAAAAAAAAAAAACTCTCTTGAGAGGTAGAAAATGCGTGCCCCAGGCAGGGCAGTAAGTAGCTTAGGATGTGAAACGCCAAAGAGAATGTTATCATGGAACACTTAGCATGGCGGAATGGGTGTGAGTTGGTAAGAAAGATGACCAGGGAGCTTTTTATAAATAGAAAGAAAGCTTTGTTGTAAAATGAGAGTTTGGGGAGGAAAAGAAAGGGCTCATAGAAGGAGACTACAGAAATAAAGAGTGCTTTGCATGTTCAGGAGCGACCCACAGAAACAGAGGCCCATTGAAAGCAAGCTCAGGATACTGGGCCTTGGAAGGGAACATTGCAGCATCCTCAGGGTGGGAAGGACCCCACCGTCCCCTGCTGCCTGCATTTCCTGAGGCTAGCGCCTATCAGCCATAAGGCAGCCATAACCACTGGACAGGAAGTACTTTTCCATTTGCTCAGGCATGGGAGAGAGGTGTTAAAGACAATCCACCAGAGGGACCCTGACTAAGGGTCTTATGTCAGAGGCCAAGAACCCAGAGCTGGGACACAAACACAGGAAGCATACCAGAGGCATTTACAAATACAGAGCTACTACTTTCTTCTTCTTTGGCTATAAAGAAGGACACGCAGTGATCGTCCGCCCACTAATGATGCTCTAATAAACTTGAAAAAAGTCTTCACGAGGTCACTTAGGCCATTTCCTCTTGTTTTCTGAACCATGTGGCCTCAGTCTCCAAATCTGTACACTTCAGAACCATTTACTGTATGTATGTGTAAAGTATCCAACCAGACCTCAGTTAAACACCTCACTGTGCCATCAGCTAAGCTGACAGGGGTCTGTCACTTCTGTCTCTGGGGTCGTGGGAACACACGGGAGGCTTACCTTTGTGAATGCTCGGTAGCACAGACCACACAACTCCACCAGGTAGGCCAGCGTGAAGACCGCATTCTGAATGACGAAGCTGAGTAGCTTGGAAAATGGTTCCAGTAAACTCTGCAATGAGATCCGACAAGTTGTTTATTTCCTCACTTGACAAAGTCTTACTGGACCTTAACCATAAGAGTTGTTTTTGTTAGAAGTCCAATGCAAGCAGCTGTTGATAGCCACTCTGCTGGCCTAACAAACCAACCAACAATTCAAAGAGAATGATACAGTTACTTTATTGCTCAAAAAAAAAATTAAATTAAACCTCACATTTTCTCACATGGCATCATTTACAAAACAACCTAACGATGGCCCTGTCCCCATGCCAGGCTAGGCAATCCCATCTCTCTGAGGCTGTGTTAGGCTCACTCAATCTTTTCCTCTGAACCCTCAAGCAGCTGTGGCTGCTCAGACTCATAGCCATCAGTTACACTCTTGAGAAGCCCCGTGTGGATCACCAAGGCCCATGAGCTCAGCCGTAGTTCCTGCTGATGCCCAGTTTCTTGCAGGGATTTACCACAGGGAAGTTGTCTGTTTTCTTATCTGACCCCTCCCATCAGGGCCAAGTGTTACTCTTGCAGGCTTTTACAAGTCACTCATGTTTTGTAAGCACCCACTGAGTGCTGGGCAGAGAGCGTCATTGTTTGTCCTATCCAAAGTTCTTCTGACAACCCCAGGAGCCAGGGAGAATGCAAGCTCTGGCACTTGATTCTACCTTCTTAGTTGGAACCTCGGATCTAGATACAGACATACACAATCCATATTTTATCAACAATGCAAGAAATTAAAGTGCTACTTAATTCTTCAGAACCATCCATCTTAATAGCCACACTGAAAACAACACCTTGACAAATACATCTGCATGAAATTTTCACTTCAATGTTCTTCCTTAAAATATACTTCCAGAAAAAGAAGGATTCAATAAGAGGATATAAACATTTTAAAAATATTTACTTGGTGTGTGTTCATGTCATGGTGCACATCTAGAGGTCAGAGAATAACCTCAGTTAGCAGTCTTCACCTTCCATCTTGTTTTAGGCAGAATCTCTCTTCCCCTCTCTCAAAGCCCCTGTCTGGCATTCAGCTCTTATGTGAGTTCTGGTGATGGGAACTCAGGAAGTCACGCTTGTTGCCAAGGGCTTTTACCTTTCAAGTATCTTTGCAGCTCCAGATTTGAACTTATTTTTAAAGATTTAGATATTTTTATTTACGTGTGTGTGTGTGTGTGTGTGTGTGTGTGTGTATACCATGTGTGTACAGGAGCCTAAGGAACCCAGAAGAGGGCATCAGATCCCCTGGAACCAGATTTACAAGGGGGTGTTAGCTGCCTGACATGGGTGCCTGGAAACAAACTTGGGGTCTGTAAAAGCAGCATGCACTCTTAATTGTTAAGCTTTCTCTTCAGCCCAGATATGAAACTTTTTGAGGTTCCTTTTATATTTACATAAAAACCAGCTCATTACTTGTTGTTGGCCTCCTGAGAATGGGTGTGTTTTTCATTTATTGGTTCTCCTCTATAGAAATCTTTGTGATATGTTTCATATAGAAAACCTTAAAGAAACTTTGAAATGGTGCCTATAGATAGAAGGTATATTCTGGCTTGTATGGAAATACACCTAAACAACAGCTTAAATGGCAACGTGGCACAGCAGAAAAACCTAGAAACTTGCTCTCAAAGGACCTATGCTGAAGTTTCAGATACTCACACACTAGCTCTATGACCTCGGTTAGACATGTTGCTTCTGAGCCTGTCTTTCTCGGTACAGTCACAGACTGGCTAATCTCTCAACCAGCTAGCATGAACTGTGACTCTGTGAAGGCATAGGTAAGGTAAATAGCTGTAAGAAATGTGCATTATTGGTAGATGATGAGCTAGTAATTATGCACTATCACAAAATAAACTTTTGTACTGTTGCACAGGAAGCAGCCAAGATATGTGAGCAGGGTATAAAAGGAAATTCGAAACAGTCCTGAACACCCCCACAAGGCTCATGATCTTCCTGGCATCTGTAGGAAACTGGCAGTGTTAATACTAAAAGCTCAATCAAGGAGGTGCTTCCTACAGATAATATGATCATTTAGCACCGTTAAATGGGACTTGAGGGATGAAAAGGTGTTCAGCACACTGACAAGGGTTTAAAGTACGTCGGGCAAAGGGAACAGTCTAAACAAAGATAAGGGTCTGAAACTAAGATTATGTGTGTACGTCCACTGTCGTCATGATGATAGTGATGCCGACTTTGAAACTGCAGGGGAGGCATGGGTGAATGGAACAGAGATTAGACTGGGAAGGTGGGTTGGTGAGAAGGGATGTGACTGTATGCTATATCAAGGAATTTAAGCATTATCCTGAAAGAAATCAGAAGTCATCAAAGACTTTTAGCTAAGGAACCTATTTAAAGGCTCAGTTAGTTAGTTGATAATCTGGAGGATGGAGTGGTAGACTAGACCAGGATGAATGGGTTAAACCAGGATGGATGGCTACAAACAGTAGCATTGCAGGATGTTAGATGCTGGCCTAGCGTGATGCTAATGGGGTCATTCTGTATACAGCAGCCATGTTATCAGTAGTGCTATCTGCCAGTCTTTCAGTTATAAAGTAATCAAATAACCAACTTTCTGAAGTACTTTAGAACAAAAAAATACATACCCTCGTGGCATTGGTAGAAGGTATCTTCAAGAGGCAAATCATAATTCTCAAACTGGAATCTAAAGAACACTGTGAACAGATACAAAAAGGGAAAAGTCAGCTCCCAATGTTTCCTTTGCTTCAAATATTTTCTACATTTATTTTGCAAAAGGAAGAATGTGGGTCTGGGGCGATAGCTCAGTCAGTAAAGGGCTTGTCACACAGGCGTAAAGCCCCAAACTTGCTCTCTAGAACCCACGGAAAAGAACTGGGTGTGTTGGCAGGTGTTTATAATCACAGGGTTAGGGTGGTGAAGGCATTGAGATTCCTGGGGCCATGCTGGTCAGCCAACCTGGCCACTCAGTGAGCTCAGGCCAGGAAGAGAGTCCTTCTCAAAGACATGGTAGACCATGCCTAAAGAGTGATTCCCAGTGCTGACCTCTGGCCTCCACATGATCACATACCGAAAGCAATTTACACATACATACACGCTCATACACACATGCACACACACATGCGCAAACATACACAAATACATATACGCCCTCATGTACTTATACATACACACATGCACACACCACACACAAGTCTTACTGTAACTATAGCTATACTGTTTCTTCTGTATATTAAAAGTAATCATTATCAGATAAAGATTTCGATAAGACATGACATAAAATTAAAATAATTATGAAATAAATTTAATAAGTAAGCAAAGCTCTGAAACTATTTCTCAAAGATATCGTTCTAGAATTAAATGATCTAGGAAGTTGGAGGAAGAACTGGATGGATAGATGAGTGTATGGATGTACGGATGGACAAATGGAGAGATGGATGGATAGATGGGCAGATAGGTGGATGAACAGGTGATAGAGCGATGTCAGGTAGACACATGGGTAATTGGCAGGTATTAAATGTATACTAGTCTAAGGAGGTACACTAAACTATGAAAAGCTATTTTGGGGCAAAAAAAAATTATAGAAATTATTAGTCCAAATAAGATCCAGTTTTATCACGCTTTCTCTGGGATTTGTTTCTTATTTTAATTTTTCCCAAGGTTGGGGATTAAACTTGGTCCTTGTGCATAGTAAAAAGGTGTGGTATTGTTGAGTTACTTGTCCCCAGTCTTTAGGAGGGAAGTCACCTTCCCTTTATCAGGAAAAGACATGACCTGGAACCTGGAGAAAAGCAGCAACATTTCTGAGAGAGAAAACCATGCTTTGCAAGATTCTACATCAAAATATGCTTTAAACACCCCCCCCCCAGCTTGCAGCTGTTGGGAGGAAATGGCAGAGCATAAATACCAAGCTGCCATTTACTGTTGGAAGCATATCCTTTCAGCAACATTGTTGCAAGCATAGTTTGTTGGAAGCATATCCTTTCAGCAACATTGTTGCAAGCATAGTCTGTTAGAAACATTCTTTTAGCAACATTGTTGCAAGCATAGTCTGTTGGAA